>NC_056743.1:1249429285-1249561785 GCF_019279795.1 Protopterus annectens
CATATGAGTAAACTTCATAGGTACCTCAAAAGTTTATGGAGACAACATTGTCACAGCCTGAAAACAATGATTCCCATCATACCTTGTCTGCAACTAGAGTTCCTATGGTGGGCAGAGGCCTGCCACCAAAACAAGGGACTGCCATTCACTCCACCTCCTGCCGCCCAAACCCTAACTACAGACGCATCACACTATGCTTGGGGGGGGGGGGTGCATCTAGCAGAGAAATGCATTCAGGGCAAATGAAGCCCAAATCAAATGCACCTACATATCAATCAGAAAGAGATGCTAGCTGTACAGAATGCTCTGACAGCCTTCAAGGACTACCTTCATCCAGGACAACTACTAATAAAGACAGACAACACCACCATCATGCGGTACATAAACAAGCAGGGGGGTACACATTCCTACCCCCTTTGCAGACTAGCCATGGCATTGTAGAACTCAGCCTTGACTTATCAAATACAACTACAAGCTCAATTCCTGCCAGGAAAGCTAAATACTCTGGCAGACGAACTAAGCAGAAATCTTATGGACCCACACGAATGGAAACTGGAACCACAAGTTTTCAGCATGTTGACATGCAAATGGGGGAGCCCAGACATAGATCTTTTTGCCTCACCCCAGAAGTATCAGTTGGACAAATTCTGCACAAGAACTCATCACAAAAAAGCTTGGAAAGTGGATGCTCTATCAATCAGCTGGAAAAACCTATCAGTCTGTGCTTTTCCCCCTCTGCCTCTGCTCTCCAAAGTCCTACTAAAAGTCAGACAGGACAAACCAAAAATGATTCTGATTGCTCCAGACTGGCCTTGCCAACACTGGTAGCCGCTCCTGCGCAATGTGTCACACCTTCCTCCGTGGCACCTGCCTCAGACACCTTACCTACTGTCTCAGCAGAACTACCAAATTCTGCACACTCATCTCCAAACTTTGAATCTTGCAGCGTGGCTAATCAACTGATTTCACCCTTGGCATCTCTCAGCAAACCTGTGATGGATGTTGTTTTGGCGGCTAGAAGGCCTAGTACTAGAAAATCTTATGCTGACAAATGGAAAAGATTTTGTGCCTGGAACCAAGCACAAGGAATAAGCACATCAATGCCCAATATTCCTCAGATTCTGCAATACTTAACCGAGATGCCTCACAAGGGCCTACCTGTTTCTTCCATAAAAATCCATGCATCTGCCATTTCAGCTCATTACAACACAGAACCTCCCCTCTTCTCTCACCCTCTCCTAAAACCGTATCTCAGAGAGGCCAAAAATGTAAGACCTCCCAGGAGAGCACCAACTCCTGCATGGGACCTCAATTTTGTTTTGGAAAAACTCACTCTACCTCCTTTTGAGCCAGCTGCTACTGCAGACCTAAAATTTCTCTCTTGGAAATCAGCTTCTCTTTTAGCAGTCATTTCAGCTAGAAGAATTTCAGAATTACAGGCTCTTATGGCAGTGGAGCCTTTCATTATTTTTTATCCGGACAGGATGGCTCTCAGGACCAATCCATCCTTTATGCCTAAGGTGGTATCCAGTGTGGCTCTTAATCAGACCATTCATCTGCCAACTTTCTTTCCCAGTCCACAGAACAAGGGTGAGCGGATTCTGCATTCATTGGATGTACACAGACAACTAAGATTCTACCTAAACAGGACAAAATCTCTAAGAAAATCTGATCAACTATTGGTGGCATTTGCTGCAGGGGCAGAGGGAAAGGCTATTTCAAAGCAGACTATTTCCAAATGGATAAGCCATTGTATTCGTTTCTGCTATATGCACCATGGTAAACCTGTCCCCAAGGGGATCAGATCTCATTCCACCAGGGATGCATCTACTTCTGCAGCCTTTCTCAGAGGGGTTCCTACCAGAGACATTGTAGAAGCTGCTACCTGGAGCTCAGTTCACACGTTCACCAAACATTACCGTTTACCTCTCTTCTCTAAAACCAGAGCTGGCTTTGCCACTGCTGTCCTGCAGGGCCTTATAGCTGCTCCTAATGCTGTATAAATCCATCCTCCCAACCATAGCTTTGTGATTCTACCCAAATATAATGACTGCAACAGTGAAACACAAAGAACATAGTACAGTTGTGTACACTTACCATAAATGTTGATGTTCGAGTGTATTCACTGTTGCAGTCCTGGTTACCCTCCCTCCAGCCCCGTTTTTCTCTAACTATACCTCTCCTTTCTTGTACTATGATTAAAAGCCTTCCTGGTGTATTTGCTTTTGTTTGGAGGTATATGTTTTGTGTTTTAAATTATATGCATATATATACGTTTTGCACCCATTTGGGAGGCACCTGACATCTGGGGCAAGAAAAACTGATGTAATGACGTCGGCTGCATGTTTTATACCCCTGACGACCTGACGTCATGGAAGATGGGACAGCAACCGACGCAGGACCCAAGACTTTGTTAATCAGGCCGACTGAGGGCAACCTGCCAGCAGATTACCCAAATGTAATGACTGCAACAGTGAATACACTTGAACATTTACATTTATGGTAAGTGTACACAACTGTACTTTCTGTATATACCTTCACCAAGCATTACCATTTGCCAATTTTCTCTAAATCCAGAGCTGGCTCTGCCACTGCAGTCTTGCAGGGCCTTATAGCTGTTCCTAATGCTATCTAAATTCCTTCTCCCATCCTTAGCTTTGGGAATCTACCCAAATGTGATGACTGCAACAGTGAAACGTGAAGAACATAGTACAGTTGTGTACACTTACCATAAATGTAGATGTTAGAGTGTATTCACTGTTGCAGTCCTGGTTACCCTCCCTCCAGCCCCCTGACTTCTTTTGGCTTTACCTCTGTGCTCCTTTACTATGCTTAAAAGCTTTTTGGTGTGTTTGCTTTTTTGTTGGAGATATAACCTGGTGTGTGTATGTATGTATGTATATATATATATATATATATATATATATATATATATATATATATATATATATTTATTTATATATTCCCTAATGGGACGCAATTAAATGTATATATATATATATATATATATATATATATATATCTATGTTTAATTGCTTCCCATTGGGGGGGCACCTGACATCTGGGGCAAGAAAAACTGATGTAATGGCATTGGCTGCATGCTTTATACCCCTGACTACCTGACATCACGGAAGATGAGACAGCAACCAACGCGGGACCCAAGACTTTGATAATCAGGCCGACTGAGGGCTACTGCAAGCAGATAACCCAAATGTGATGACTGCAACAGTGAATCCAGTTGAACACCTACATTTATGGTAAGTGTACACAAGTGTATTCCCAGTGGACAAAATATTGTGTTAAGACACTCTGAGCAGGTCCTTAACTCAATTCCATGAATGGATGCTTCACAAGGATATGTTTCTGTACATTGTCCACCATAAGCTGGGTGTCCACAACCTACCCCCAAGAAACAATAATACTTGGTGATTTTAATACTGACTGGAAAGTTGTTAACGCTGATAATCCTACCTCCCATGTCAACCTTCATGGCTTTAGTCAAACTATCACCTCCACAACTAGAATCAATAAACCAAATAAGAGAGAGAGCACCTTAGACTGGATACTTATAAATAAACAGAAACAAGCTTACAAGGTAGGAACTGTGCCAGACGATGTAAGCGATCATTCTTTGACCTACATCCTAAGGCAAAAAAATGATATCTCTAACCCCCCCCCCCCCCCCACATATAGGATTGCACGTACCAACAAACACTTTAACCCAGTACTATTCCAAAATGAACTTAGAGCCTGTGACTGGAAACCCTTTAAAAACCCTACCACTTGAAGAAGCTGTTAAATAGCTAAACTCTAAATTCTTATCAATCCTAGATAAGCACGCACCCAAACAGTCCATTAGAATTAAGTCTAAGCCTGCCCCCTGGCTTTCTAAAGAAACCAGACAAAAAAATTTACTTAGGAACAAGTCTTGGGCTAAATGGAGAGCTAACAAAAATATCTCAGATGAACAAACTTTTAAGCATTTAAGAAATATTACAAAAAAGGCAATACTTACAGACAAGAACTACTACTGTAAATTGCAGCATAATCACCAAAACAATCCCCAAAAGTTCTGATCTAGTATAAATAAACTCCTGTACCCAGGCCACTCACGTACACCTACCCCATCTCAGGCCGAGCAAAATACCCCCCACCAAGCTGCCAATACCTTCAATACCTTCTTCACAGACACCATACAATCACTAGCCAGTCAACTAGTCCCTGACAACTCAAGCCTCCCCACCATCATACCTGGCACTCTACCAACATTCCATCTGCAACCCATCTCAACCACTCTCATCTGTAAGTTCATCCAAAAACTTAAACCTTGTACTCCTTCTGCTGACCAGCTACCATCTGAATACCTGCAGAAAGCAGCCAAAGTAATTTCTTATCCCATATCCATCCTCATAAATAGAACCATTAAAGAAGGAATTGTTCCAGACATCTGGAAAATCTCACATATTATCCCCTGCACAAAGGGGGTACCTCTAATGATTATTCCAACTACCGGCCAATAGCTCTATTATCACCCTTAGCAAAAATTATGGAAAAATGCATTCACCAACAACTGTTAAACCATTTATCTCAACATAACATCATAGCAAACTGTCAGCATGGCTTCAGGCCATCCCATAGCACCACAACTGTGCGATTATCCTTTACTGAAGCCATCAATAGAAACTGTAATAAAAACAACCTCTCTTCTGCACTCTTTATTGACCTCTCAAAAGCGTTTGACATGTTAAACCATGCCCTTCTTATTAACATTCTTGAATCCCTTTCCCGTGACTGTCTGGCAGTTAAATGGTTCAAGTCCTACCTTACCAATAGGCAACAGGCAGTTCTCTGGGAAAATAATATATCATCCCTTCTGCCAGTCATACTCTGAGTCCCTCAGGGCTCTATTCTAGGACCACTTCTTTTCTCACTGTTTATCAACGACCTCCATGTAGCCATTCCACAAGATACCTGCATTCAATATGCAGATGATTCTACACTAGTATGCTCAGCAAACTCCCCAACTGATCTACATTGTCTTACTCAGAATGTTTTCAACATAGTTGAAACATGGTTCACAAAATGTTGCCTCCTGCTCAGTGCCAAAAAAACTAAACTCCTTCTCTTCACACCCACTAGTAAATCCTCCCCCATAGATTTCTCTGTCATCTCCAATAATGGCACAATTTTATTCCCCGATTCTACCACTAAATTGCTAGGAATTACTATTGACAATAACCTTACATTTGACACCCACATAAATAACGCCATAAAAACAGTCAACAGAAAGATAGGCTCCTTATATAGAATTAAACATTTCCTAACACCAATAGCCAGAACTAAGATTGCACACTCCCATTTAATTTCAACTCTTCTGTATGCCTCACCAAGATACACTAATCTAAAGAAAAATAATCTCATCAAACTAGCTAATTCCTATAATAACATTGCCAGATTTGCCACCGGCAATACGTTTAGAACTCACCACTGTCTGAATCTAATGCAGCTAGGCTGGCTTAAATTTCAAAACCAGTTGAAACTGTCCCAACTCACCATTACCCACAAGATATTTTATAAACCTAACAGCACTCCTATACTCTCAGTCCCCTACAAAAATCTAAATTCTCTTCGCTCTTCCAGCAAACTTCTTGCTAGCATAACCAAGTCTTACAACATGGCTGGAGTTTCTCTGTTTTCCAACTCTGTGGGAAAAAACTGGAACCTACTGCCTAATGAACTAACTTTAATTTCTTCACTACCTCTCTTTAAACAAAACCTCAAAAGACACCTCAAAACACACTGATTATGCCCCTGCAGCAACCCTGATTAATCTTCTCCTTCAGTACAGATATATTTCTCCCCTTGAACCTCTACTTATTTCACATTCATTGAAGTAGGACTGTAACTGCTTAACAGAATTCAACATACTGGTGTAATCTATCCTGCTTGATGCTCTGAAAGTCTCTGTCCTGTTTGATGTACTGACAGTCTACATGTAACTCGCTGCATATTGAATTATCCTGTACATATTGTTACTTTTACTATTGTAAATACCTACTTTACTTTATTAATACTCCTGTATTTCTTTTAGTATTTCATATTACTTCCTGTCTTTTTAATAATCTTCTATTGAAATCCGTTCATTTACTGTGTATTAATATTGATTTTAATTGATTTTAATTTTTGTTAAATTTCAATTTTTATTTGTTGCCAATGGAGCTTTTCTCCCCGGGCCTCTACTGAAAATGGAAATATATCCAGTTAGACTAGCCCGGTTAACAAATGTAAAATAAAATAAAATAAAAATAAATAAATTGAGGGTACTCCTCAAGTAGATCTGTTTGCCTCCCCTCTGAACAGAGAACTTCCTCAATTTTGTGCCAAAGTCCCAGGTCCTCTGGTTTGATAGGTGGACACCCTATCTTTTTCTTGAAAGGGAATGTTCCTTCATGCTTTCCCCTTACCTTCCTCTCATTCCAAATGTCCTGTTCAGAATTCAGCAGGATGCTCCCAAAGTCTTGATGGTGACTCCCTTTTGGCCAAGACAGCATTGATTCCCTCATCTGCATTTAGCCAGTGCCAGTCATCACAGGTTACCTGACTGTGTGGACCTACTCACACAAGACAAGGGATCTCTAATCTATCCCCACCTGTCCACTCTTCACTTGATACTATAGGTGATAAGATTTTGATTCCACATAGCTTTTTTCCTGTGGACATGCTTAGGGTCCTGCAGGAGGCCAGGAAACCCAATACTAGGAAATCCTACTTATCCAAATGGGAGAGGTTTTCTGGTTGGTGTCTCTTTTGTAGTCTGGATCCACTTTCTGTGGATGTTCCTTTGGTTCTCTCTTATTTGTATGACTTGCTCAATGCTGGGTTGGCTTATTTTTCTATTAAGGCCTACTTATCAGCTATCTCTGTTTGTCTACCTTTATTTCCTCCTTCAGATTCTAGATTTGGAGCTAAATAATTCCTCAAAAGTGCCCTTAATATTAGGTCTCCCAGGAAGAGTGTTCCTCTTCCCTGGGGTCTTACTTTTGTTTTGGAGAAATTGACTCGGGCGCCTTTGGAGCCTTCTGCTTTGGCTTCCTTCCAACATTGCTCTTGGAAGAATCTTCTTTTGTTGGCCCTTACTTCTGCCAGACAGGTGTCTGAGCTTCAAGCCCTTATGGCTTGTCCTCCTTTTTTGGTGTTTCATTAGGACAGGGTGTCTTTCCATATTAATCCTTCTTTTATGCCCAAGGTGGTGAATGAGTTGTCACTTAATAAGTCTATTCATTTGAATACTTTTTTCCCCTCTCTGCAATCTGCCAGTGAGAGGGTGCTGCATACTTTGGATGTACATAGACAACTCAGATTTTATTTGGATAACACTAAGTCTGTTAGAAAATCTGATCATTGTTTGTTTTCCTTTCACCCTAGGTCCATAGGATTAGCTGTATACATGCAAACTATTTCTTCTTGCAGCTCTAAAGCTATTTCTTTTTGTTATTCCTTTCATGGTAACAGCCTTCCTTATTCTGTAAAGTCTTATTTTTCTACAGCTGTGGCTCCTTCTGGTACTTTTTTCAATGGTTTGGATACTAACTCTATTCTTGAAACAGCTATCTGTACTTCTGTGCATATTTTTACCAAGCAGTATAAGTTGGAAGGAATCTCCAGAGCTAGAGCTGGTTTTGCTAGGGTGGCTTCCTAGAGGGCTCTGCTGGTCCTTCCTCCTCCCAGGTTTCTTCTTGAGCTTTGCCACTCTCCCAGATGTAAAGTGTACTGCAGCAGTGATATGGAAGGACATAGTACAGTTGAGTAAAATCTTAACATGACAGTAGATATCCTTCCCTTCACTTTTGCAGTATTCACTCCCTCTGGTCCATTTCTCTTCTGGATGTACTGGTTACCTTTTGGATGTTCTTCGTGTTTCACTGTTACAGTCATTACATTTGGGTAATCTGCTGGCAGGTTACCCTCAGTCGGCCTTAATAACAAAGTCTTGAGTCCTGCATCGGTTGCTGTCTCCTCTTCCATGACGTCAGGTCATCTGGGGGTATAAAACATGCAGCTGACACCATTTTATTCAGTCTTTCTTGCCGCACGGTGCCCAAAGCAGACGCAGTTCGCAAGTGCTGGTTGGCCGACTCCTGAAATTTTCGCATTCGAGTTTCAGAACCGAAGTCTTCAAACTAAAGCTATGTACCCCATTGGGGAAACTTTTTCCTTGCTCTTTACCGATGTCAGTAAAAGTTAATAATTGCATTACTTGTGGGAAGCAAATACCTCATAAGGATTTTCATTTGTACTGTATTCCTTGCCTAGGCCCAGATCATAACGTGCCTTGCTGTCGGTTTTGTGCTAGAGTTAACCAACGCACTATTAAGCGTCAGTATATTTTTGCTTCTAAATATTTAGGATCAAGATTTAATTATCCTGAAATGTTGTCTGTTAGCAATCCGACTACGGGAGTTCACAAAAAACGCAAAGAAAAAGAGACAGACCGTTGAGGCCCAAAACCGACGACGAAGCTTCTACTAAGCCAGTCACCGGTGCTCAGTGAGGCACTTTCGCAGCCCCTGATACCCGCTACTTTTGAGTCGCAGGCTTCTACCGAGACCCATTCGGTATGCAGCGAGATTCTCAGAGTATTGAACCCGCGGATGTCTCTTCCTTGGATGGGTCTGGATCCGCTGAGCAGGCACCGGCTTCTGAATGTATTTTTTTCCGGCCTCAACATTTTTATATTAAACTGATGCCAGCCTCAAAAACAAGGTCAAAAACATCTTCTGTGTCTAAAAAACCAATGCATGAGCCACGTGCTCAGGCCCCTATGCCTAAAAAACAGATGATCAAAATGGCTGAGGACTTAATTACTTTGATCAGGGGTACATCCCCCCCCCCACGTCCACCCACCCACCCACTAAGAGGCCTAGGCAAGACACTGATTGATTCTTCAGATCAGGTTTAATTTTTTCTGATTCCTCTTCTGATCAAGAATTTTCTATTCCACCCTATGAGGATTCTGATGCAGAGGAATCCATCCCATCTGCATCTCCTCCTGAGGATTACTCTTTTGGAGAGACTGTGCATACTTTAAGGGAACATTTTCACTGGGATAGTCAGGACTACTCTGAATCAAAAAAGAGGCTTAGGGATTTCCTTCTTCTTCCTCAGCATAGGCCTTTGGCAATACCTCCTGTATTAGACATTGTTGATGATGTGTTGTTGGAATCAAGCATGGCTCCTGATTCCCTACCTCTGGCTCCAAGTAAGCCAGACATATTACAGGGTTCCTGACTCCCCCAAATTTCTATTCAAAAATCCTGCTGCTGATCCTGAGACTATTTCACAGGGCCCCAAGGCTGTAAAGGCCTCTACAACCAAAAATCCTACACCCTCTGATAGAGATTCCAGGGCACTGGATAGATGGGGAAAGAAGGTTTTTACGTCTGCAACCTTGGCAATCAGGGCCTTAAACTGCCAGTTTCATATGCTTAAATATCAACAGCATGTTATGGGCTTACTGAAACAGAAAATTATGTTTTCTGATTGTGTGGAAAATAGAGTTACAGGAATTATTGCATTCAGCAGAACAGGTTGGAAAGCATACTTTGCAATGTGGTTTTGATTCCTTGGAGGCCTGTTGCAGAGCCACAGTTACTGGATCTGTGATTAGAAGCCATGCCTGGTTCAAGGAGCAAAATCTGCCTGATCATGTTAAAGCTAAATTGTTGGATGCCCCCTTGCAGCATGATACTCTTTTCGGTAATAAGGCAGAAGAGGTTTTAAAGAAAATGGAAGACAAAGCTAAATCTATGCAAACTGTAAAAGATTTCTTGCAGGTGCAGCCACCCAGATTCAGTAGCCACTGACCTACTAAAAAAATTAGTCCTTTCCTGTGTCCAACAGAGCCACTCAAGGCAAAATCCAGGCCCTCAAAAGGCTCCAGATACCAGTCACAGGGTTCTAACAGGTCAAAGCAATGGGGTGCCTCCACCTCCAAATCTGGAGGAAACAAAGCACAACCCTACAGTAAGCAGTCTCAATGACTTTCCTCTACCATCATCAAGCACTTATCTTTTGGCAGCCCCCTTGGGTGGAAAACTAGCACTTCTTGTTCAAAATTGGCAGTTAATTACCCAGGACAAGTGGGTGTTAAACATAGTATCCCAGGTGTACAGATTTCATTTCCATACTTTGCCAATTCCAAACGGATGGCCAGGTCTGCCACAAAATCAGTGGGCAGAGACTCAGAAACAAGTTATGTCCCTCATGGATATGGGGGCTATTCAACCAGTACCAGAAAAGGAAAAAGGACAAGGTTTTTATTCAAGACTTTTCCTGGTACCAAGAAAATACAATGCCTGGTGGCCAATACTGGACTTATGGATTTTGAACACGTTCCTGGACATTCCAAAATTCAAAATGCTGACTTTACAACAGCTACTGCCTGTGCTGGGCAGGAATGCTTGGTTAGTGACTCTAGACTTAAAAGAGGCATACCTGCATATCCCAATAAGGGAATCATGCAGAAGATACCTCCGCTTCAAGGCAGGTTTTTTGCATTACCAATTCTCTGCATTGCCCTTTGGCTTATCTGCTGTGCCCAGGGTCTTTACAAAGTGCCTGGCACCAGTAATTGCATTCTGCAGACAAAGAAGCATACAAATTTATCCTTATCTGGACGACTGTCTCATTCAAGCAGAGAACAAGGATACTCTTCTTCAACATCTGGCGTTTGTAAAAAAGGCTTCTAACATGCCTAGGGTACACAATAAACGAAAAGAAATCCCAACTGGTACCCTCTCAAATAATTACATTCCTGGGTGCAAGCTTGAATACAACTGCCCAGATGGCTTACCTTATGCCAGACAAACGAAGGCAACTGACAACATACTTCAAACAAATGACAACAAAAACCCAGTTATCTGCAAGACAAATTATGCAGGCTTTGGTGTTCATGGCATCCTGCATTCTACTAATTCCATATGCGAGACTGCATACGAGGAAACTTCAGTGGTACCTAAAAAGTTTATGGAGTCAACATTGTCACAGTCTGGAAACAATGATTCCTCTCATTCCCTGCCTACAACAGGAGTTTCGTTGGTGGGCAGAGACATGTCACCAGAACAAGGGACTGTCATTCACTCCACCCCCTGCCACCCAAACCCTAACTACAGACTCATCAGACTATGCTTGGGGGGCCCACCTGGTGGGGAGATGCATTCAGGGCAAATGGAGCCCCAAACAAATGCATCTACATATCAACCAGAAAGAGATGCTAGCTGTTCAGAATGCTCTGACAGCCTTCAAGGACTTTCTTCATCCAGGACAACTACTGATAAAGACGGACAACACCACAGTTATGTGGTACTTAAACAAGCGGGGGGGGTACACATTCCTACCCCCTTTCCAGACTAGCCATGGCATTGTGGAACACAACTTTGACTTAACAAATACATCTTCAAGCTCAATTCCTGCCAGGAAAACGAAATACTCTGGCAGACAACCTAAGCAGAAATCTTATGGACCCGCACGAATGGAAACTGGATCCACAAATCTTCAGCATGTTAACACAGAAATGGGGAGCCCAGAGATAGATCTATTTGCCTCTCCCCAAAATTATCAGTTGGACAAATTCTGCACAAGAACTCATCACAAAAAAGCATGGAAAGTGGATGCCCTATCCTTCAGTTGGAAAAACCTATCCTTCAGTTGGAAAAACCTATTAATCTATGCCTTTCCCCTTCTGCCTCTTCTCTCCAAGGTCTTACTAAAAGTCAGACAGGAAAAAACAAAAATGATCCTAGTTGCGCCAGACTGGCCTCGCCAGCACTGGTACCCACTTCTAAGGAATATGTCTCAACTTCCTCCTTGGTACTTGCCTCAAATACCTCATCTACTGTCTCAGCAGAACAGTCTGATTCTGCACACTCAGCTCCAAACTCTGAATCTTGCAGCATGGCTGATCATTTAATTATTCAAACAACACCTCTCAGTAAATTTGTGATGGATGTCATTTTGGAAGCCAGAAGGCCTAGTACTAGAAAATCTTATGCTGATAAATGGGAGAGATTCTGTGCTTGGAACCAAGCACAAGAAACAGACACAGCAAAGCCCAATATTCCTCAGATTTTACAATATTTGACTGAGATGCTTGACAAGGGCCTATCTTTTTCTTCAATAAATATCCATGCCTCTGCCATCTCAGCTCATTACAACACATAGCCTCCCCTCTTTTCCCATCCTATGCTTAAACAGTATCTTAGAGGGGCCAAAAATGTAAGGCCTCCCAGAAGATCACCAACTCCTGCATGGGACCTCAGTTTTGTGCTGGAAAAACTCACCTTGCCTCCTTTTGAGCCAGCAGCTACTGCGGATATAAAATTTCTATCTCGGAAAATAGCTTTTCTCTTGGCAGTCACTTCAGCAAGAAGGGTTTCAGAACTACAGGCTGTCATGGCTGTGGAGCCTTTTATTACATTTTACCCAGACAGGGTGTCCCTCAGGACCAATCCTTCTTTTATGCCTAAGGTGGTATCCAGTGTGAGTCTTAACCAGGCAATTCACCTGCCAACATTTTACCCAAATCTGCAGAACAAGAGAGAGCGGATTCTGTATTCATTGGACGTACAGAGACAGCTAAGATTCTACTTAAACAGGACCAAATCTCTAATAAAGTCTGAACAACTACTGATAGCATTGGCTGCAGGATCAGAGGGGAAGGCTATATCAAAGCAGACTATTTCTAAGTGGATAAGCCACTGCATTTGTTTCTGCTACTCGCACAATGGTAAACCTGTGCCCAAGGGGATCAGGTCACTTTCCACCAGGGCTGCCTCTACCTCAGCAGCTTTTCTCAGAGGGGTTCCAACCAAAGACATTCTAGAGGCTGCTACTTGGAGCTCTGTTCATACCTTCACAAAGCATTATCATTTGCCTCTCTTCTCCAAATCCAGGGCAGGCTTTACCATTGCAGTTCTGCAGGGCCTTATAGCCGCTCCTAATGCTGTTTAGTTACATCCTCCCATCCATAGCTTTGGGATTCTTCCCAAATGTAATGACTGCAACAGTGAAACACAAAGAACATAGTACAGTTGTGTACACTTACCATAAATGTAGATGTTCGAGTGTATTCACTGTTGCAGTCCTGGTTACCCACCTTCCAACCCCCTTTTTTATACCTTTTCTTTCCTTCACTATATACTAAAGCCTTTGTGGTGTATTTGCTTTTAGATGAAGGTAAAGTTTATGTTGCTAAAAGTGCATTTACATTTATTTCTGTTTGTTTATATATATATATATATATATATATATATATATATATATATATAAACTAAGAAATTAACTTTGTGACAGTAACAGCATTCAAAAAATAGTAAATCACACCAACAACTCGTAGAACTTTAGCGCTTTCGTCTTATTTATTATCAAGACTTCTTCAGAAAGACATGTTTCATAAGTATGAGCAACCATTTTCACTTCCTTTAAATACATTAGTTCTAGCAGGCCATTTAAATTAACAACAGTTCCTTTCAAATAGTAAAGTGTGAACAGGCAGGGTGCCGTGTGCATTTTCATTAACATTACAATCGCAGTTACATAAGGTAAATTGGTCAGACAGTAATAGCCTTGAAGAAGATGAGGAAAGCTCGGAAGAAAACAGACCCCTTACCATGAAGAGCCTGTACACTCCTGCACTCTCCAACACACTGAGCCTCTTTGCAAGTACCTGCGAAAGGGATATCAGGAAACTCCTTTTTGATAAGCCCTCGGCAAAGTGGCACAACCTGAACAGGGAAGAAAGACAGGCTTGGAAGGAACCTAGTCAGGACAAATCCCTACGGATCATGAAGGCTGACAAGGGATCCGGGATAGTAGTGATGGAGTAGGAGAGATATATCCAAACACTTGAAGCATCCCTCATGAATAACCAGTTCTACAAAAAGGTCAACATCAACCAGGTACAACAAAACTTTAAACAAATTGACAACCTACTATTGGAACTGTACCTCAGGGATGAGATCTCTCAAGACGAAAAAGACTTCATGCAGGTCATGACATCCAGCATTGGAAAATTTTTTGGAATCCCCAAGGTTCACAAGAAACCTGAAAATCCACCTTTCCGCCACGTGGTATCGAACCGAAGGACAAAAACAGAAAAGATTTCACAATACGTGGGCCACATCCTTAACCCCATTGTACAGAACAGCAAATACTACACCAAGGACTCCTGGGCTTTTCTAAATGACATCTCCAAACAAAGGCTGGATGGAGGGGAATATTTACTGGTCACCCTAGATGTAGAAGCACTCTACACAAACATCCCCCACACCAAAGGACTGACCCTCACCAGACAGTACCTGAACAGGCAGTCCAGCCTAAGTGGAACTAAGATTAATACTGTATGCAGGTTAACAGAAGCAGTATTAAGAAATAACTTCTTTCAATTCAATGGGAAGATTTACCACCAACAGAAAGGGGTAGCCATGGGGTCAAGAATGGCCACGGCATATGCGAACTTAGTCCTCACTGCCTGGGAAATGGATAAGGTTAAATCACTGCCCGGGTTCAACAACACCATAATGTACAGGCATTATATTGATGACGTCTTTTTTGTCTGGAAGGGGGACAGACTTTCTCTGAGCAATTTTCTGGAAACTCTTTTCCAGAGTCTGGACTTCCTGACCCTCACGGTAGGACATATCGGAACCACCATTCAATTCCTGGATATCCACCTCACTATAGACCCGGAAAGTGAACAGTTTGACTCCAACATCTACCGCAAGCCCACTTTCCGGAATAACTATCTAGAGTTCAGCAGTCAGCATCCCTATTTCATGAAAAAGAATATTGTAAAAGGACAATTCATCCGGTTATCCAGACTCATTTTTAGGGACGAGGTTCCTCATCAAGGAAGGTTTTTACCTCAGAAACTTGTTCTTAGAAAGAAAATACCCAGAGTATTTAGTGGACAACCTGTTCCAAGAGATCATACAGCACAGACACTCCAGGTACCCACCCATCCTGGAAAAGGGATTCACAGCAAGGGCACAGAATGGACCGAACAAAAAGGACTGGGTGTCAAGTTTCCCCCTTCCAATTTCCACAGATATGTTTGGAATCAGAGGGGTCCTCACCAACAATTGGGACATCTTGGGAGGAGAAAAAGGGCTGACAAAGTTACTTGGGACATCCCCGAACTTCTGTTTCAAACTAACCTCTTCTTTTGGTGGTGCGTTCGAGAGGAATAAAAGCCCATCCCCACAGAGCGAAGTATCGACAGAACCCGAAATGTCTGACTGCGGCAAGTGTGTCGCCTGTATACACATACAAAAAGACAACAATGTCACCTTCCCGCACTGCAACAGAACTGTCAGTCTACATGACCACTATGACTGCAACACAAAAATGTAGTCTACTGTGCTTTCTGCGAACACTGTGGGAATTTCTGTATCGGCAAAACGAACAGGAAGCTGAGTAGCCGTATTAAAGAACACACTGCAGCAATACACAAACAGAGCAGTTTGAATGCCATGGCTAAACACAGTGCTATTTGCCCAAACATCACAGGATTCAAATTCACAGTGCTGGAAAAAATAACAGAATTTGTAGGGGACATGGACACATTCCTGCAAGTCTGGGAATTAAAATGGCAGATAGAACTGAGAGCTGATGTCCATCCAGTTCTCAACGAGACACTGAACATTAAATGTGCACTTAAATGGTATAGAAATTGAAATGTGATATGGTTTGAAGAATTGTGCAAGAGGGTTTGAAGAATTGTGCAAGTGGATTTAATGTGTTTATGGATTTACAACTGTGCAAGTGAATATAATGTGTTTCCTCTCTCTCTCTCTGACTTTTGACTCCCCCATACCCCCTACACACATGTTCCCAGTCACCAGTCTAGCCCCCGCTGACCCCCACCAACTACCCCCCCCCCCCGGTCTCACTTTTCATGCAGCCATTCAAGGGGTGATACCATCCTAACCAGCCCACAGGTGGTAACATCTGCACTGACAGTCTTCTGGGACACACTATTATTCATATGCTCCACACTCCTTGTCATGGGCGGCCCCCTAACAGCCCCCCCTCAAGTCCACACCGCATTCCTCCCACTCCCCCATCAGGTGGCATACCCACACATTTCTCTACACACACATTGATACCAAAGCATAGTAGGACTCTCTACCTGAATCCTCCACCTTCCTCCGTTCCCTTCTTTACTTACCTTTGGAGGCAAAGACTCATGAGTTACATGTTTATATTAGAATCTTCACAGCATGACTCTCATCCTTCCTGGTTCCCCCATTTTTTTTTCTTTGCTTTTGCATACAATCCCTTTTTTGCACATGATCCCTTTTAGTATGCACACGGCACCACAAGGCTATTACTGTCTGACCAATTTACCTTATGTAACTGCGATTGTAATGTTAATGAAAATGCACACAGCACCCTGCTTGTTCACACTTTACTATTGGAAAGGAACTGTTGTTAATTTAAATGGCCTGCTAGAACTAATGTATTTAAAGGAAGTGAAATTGATTGTTCATACTTACGAAATGTGTCTTTCTGAAGAAGTCTTGATAATAAATAAGACGAAAGCGCTAAAGTTCTACAAGAGTTGTTGGTGTGATTAACTATTTTTTGAATGCTGTTATTGTCACGAAGTTCATTTCTTAGTTAACATTTCTTCTCTTTGTTCAATTTTTTTTTTGTGTGTGGTTAATTTTAGTTGTAGATATATATATATATATATATATATATATATGTGTGTGTGTGTGTGAGTGTGTGTGTATATATATATATATATATATATATATATATATATATATATTTATTTATTTATTTATTTTTTTTTTTATTTTTTTTTAATTTTATTATTTTTTTTTTTTTTGCTCCCCATTTGGGGGAGCACCTGACATTTGGGGCAAGAAAAACTGAATAAAATGGCGTCGGCTGCATGTTTTATACCCCTGACGACCTGACGTCATGGAAGAGGAGACAGCAACCGATGCAGGACCCAAGACTTTGTTATTCAGGCTGACTGAGGGCAACCTGCCAGCAGATTACCCAAATGTAATGACTGCAACAGTGAATACACTCCAACATCTACATTTATGGTAAGTGTACACAACTGTACTTTTTTCTTGGACTGTCATTCGTATTGGGGATTTCATTTTCTCAGGATGGTACTTCTGGACGTCACCTTTATGCCCTACGGTGTGTGTGACATACTGTGTACCTTAAAGCAACCTAAGGCTTTGGTATACTGGCCAAACATTGGGCTGCCCTAGGCATGGAATACCAGATTTAAATAATACTGCAGCAGTGAAGGGAAGGACATGTACTGTTATGGTAAGGTTTTACTCAGCTGTACTTTTTATTTGTGTGCCTCCTGTTAAGTCTGTTCAAACTCCTACTTCCCAGAAACCTTCCTTTCAGGACAAGCTGGGTTCTACTTGACAGTTTGCTTCCCCTTTCTGTCGGTCAGGACCATTTATCCATTTGTCTTTCCCTGTCCTTTCCAGACTGTATGAGACTCGGAACAGATTTTTTGGGTTCTGTCTGTTATCCACCAGGGGTATTTCCTGGTTTGAAAATCCCTTCCTCCTTTTTTTGGGCATCAGTTAACCTCCTCATAGCTTCCTTTTTTCACCTAGAGGTCCTTCATTCTCTTTTCGCCCAGGGCACCATTCAGGCTGTACCCCAGGCCCAGGTAGAGAAGGGGTTTTATTCCAGAATGTTTCTGGTTCCCAGGAATTTGGGAACGTTCACAACTCAACAACTTTCTCAAGACTCCTCCTTTTTGGATGTTGCCTCTTCAAACCTGATTTCCTCCTTTTGTGGTCTCTGGAGCTCAAGGACACCTACCTTCATATCTCCGTCCATTCCCTTTTCAGGAAATTTTTGTTTCTCTGTTTCCTCCTTGCATTTTCAGTTCTCTGCTTTGCCCTTTAGCCTCTCTACTGCCCCAAGGGTATTCACCAAATGCCTCACTCCTGTCATTGCTTTTTGCAGGATGAGAGGCGTTCAGATCTTTCCTTATCTGGACAATCTGCTCATTCAAGCTTCCTCATCTGAAGCTGTGTTTCAGGATCTCCAGTTTACTATTTCCCTGTTGCAGGGTCTGGGGAATTACCATAAACTTTCAAAAATCAGCTATGATGCCTTCTCAGTATCATGTTCTTGGTTGTAGGATCCAGATCATTTTCATGCTGGCATCTCTGCCTGCCCCCAAGGCCCTGTCTCTTATTGTTTTTTTTTTCCAGTCTCTTCTTCCTCTGGAGTGAGTCATAGCAAAAGATTTTCTCAAGGTCCTCAAGTTCATGACTTCCACCAATTCCCATGCTTCTGGCCGGACTACATATGAGAAAGCTTTAGTGATACCTCACATCAGTGTAGCTTCAACATTGCCCCCCCCCCCCTGACTTCCCAGTTCCCTTTCTCCATTTTCTCAAGCTTCAGTGATGTATTTATCAATTTTTCTAGATCCAGGGTTTCCTTTTCAGGTTCCAGTCATGACTCAAGTTCTTTACAGGTACCTCGGACAGGGGATGGTGGCCTTCTTTGGCTCTCTCAGGTTTCTGTCTCTCTGGCTTTTTCATCAGTGGTTGGACCATGTCAGTATAAAGGAGATGAGAGCACTCCTAGCTCTTCAGGCTTTTCATTCATCTCTCATCCCTGGCCCCACAAACTTTTCACAGGTAATACCACAGTGATGTGCTGTCAACCAGCAAGGAAGTACAAGGTCCAGTCTTCTCTGCAAACTAGCTCTTTTGGTCTGAGAACTAGCTGGCCAGTATCAAGTGACTCTTCAGACTGTTTGCATTCTCTCTCAGCACAATTTAGTTGCAGACTCTTTGAGCAGGTCCAGCATACATGCTCATGAATGGATGTCTTATAGTGATGTATTCCTGGACATTCTCCATCAGTGGGGTATTCCTCAGGTAGATCTTTTTGTGTCCCCACAGAACAGAAAGCTTCCTCTATTCTGTTCTAGAGTCCCATGTCCTCTGGCTTGTTAAGTGGATGCAGTCTCCCTTCCTTGGAAGGAGATGCTTCTGTAGAGCTTCCGTCCATTTCCTCTGCTTCCAAGAGCCTTGCACAAGATCAGAGAGGACTCTCCCAAAATTTTGTTGGTGACTCCCTTTTGGCCTAGACAGCATTGGTTCCTCCTCCTTTCTCATTTGGCCAGGGACAGTCACCACAAGTCATCTCACCAGGTGGACTTTCTCACCCAAGACAAGAGGTCTCTTATCCATTCTCACTTGTCCGCTCTTCAACTGACGGTGTGGGTGATGGAATTTGCTCCTTTTTAGGCACCTCTTTTCTGAGAACATGCTTCAGGTTCTACAGGAGGCCAGGAAGCCCACTGCCAGGAAATCTTATCTGTCCAAATGGAAAAGATTTTTTGTCTGGTCCCTCTCTTACCTTCAAAAGCCCCCTGTCTTCTGCGGAGGTTCCACTAGTTCACTGTCTTATTTGTGTGATCTGCTGCATGCAGGGTTGACACTTTCTTTAGTTAAAGCTTACCTGTCAGCATTTTCTGCCAATCTGTCCATGTCTCCTCATCTGGCCTATACGTTTGAGGTCAAGCAGTTTCTTAAAGGCATCGTTCATATCAGGCTTCCCAGGAAGCATATTATGCCTTCCTGGGACCTCAGTTTTATTTTTGAAAAATTGACTCAGACTCCTTTTGAGCCTGTTGCTTCAGCCTCTTTACAATATTGTATTTGGAAGACTGTTATTCTTTTGGCTGTCATTTTGGCCAAGAGGGTATCTGAACTTCAGGCTCTCAAGGCCGTACCTCCTTTCATAGTTTTCCACAGAGCGAGGGTGTCTCTTCGAACTAATCCTTCTTTAATGCCCATGGGAGTCAATGAGTTGTCCCTTAATCAGTCTATTGATTTACCTTCCTTTTTTTCCTTCTCCACAGTCTGCCATTGAGAGGGTTCTTCACACTTTGGATTTGCATAGACAGCTCAGATATGATTTGGATGAAATTAAAATTATTCGCAAATCTGAGCCACTTTTTGTTTCCTTTCATCCTAGATGCTTGGGTTTAGCTGTTTCAAAGCAGACCATCTCTTCCTGGATTTCTAAAGCTGTTTCTTTTTGTTATTCTTTTCATAGTAAATACCTTTCATCTTCAGTAAAGACTTATTTTACCAAAGCTGTTGCTTCCTCTGGTGCTTTTTTCAAGGGGCTGGATACCAGGTCCCTCCTTGAGGCTGTTACTTCTGTCCATAACTTCACTAGGTATTACAAGTTGGATGCTACCTCCAGGGCTATCCTGCGTGGGTTTCTAGAGGGCTGTTCAGTGCCTTCCTTCTCCCAAGCTTTCTCTTGAGCTTTTGTACTCTCCCTTCTGTTAAGACTACTGCCACAGTGATATAGAAGGATATAGTACAGATGTTCTTCGTGTTTCACTGTTGCAGTCATCACATTTGGGTTATCTGCTTGCAGTAGCCCTCAGTCAGCCTGATTAACAAAGTCTTGGGTCTTGCATCGGTTGCTGTCCCTTCTTCCATGACGTCAGGTCGTCTGGGGTATAAAACATGCAGCCGATGCCATTACATCAGTCTTTCTTGCCGTGCGGTGCCCGAAGCAGAAGCAGTTTGGAAGTGCCAGTTGGCCGACTCCTGAAATTTTCATTTTCGAGTTTCAGAACCGAAGTCTTCAACTAAAGCCAAGTACCCCGTTGTGGAAACTTTTTCTCTGCACTGCCCTTTGGCTTATCTACTGCGCCCAGGGTATTCACAAAGTGCCTAGCCCCAGTCATCCCATTTTGCAGGCAAAGAACTATTCAAATATACCCATACTTGGAAGATTGTTTAATTCAGGCAGAAAGCCAGGGCATACTTTTGAATCATCTGACCTTTGTACAAAGGGTGTTAACTTGTCTGGGGTACACCATAAATGAAAAGAAATCACACCTGGTTACCCTGTCAACAAATCATATTCCTGGGAGCAAGCTTGAATACAACTTCCTAGATGGCTTTCCTCACGTCCGAGAAATAAATTCATTTGAAAACCTACTTCAAACAAGTGGCCACAAAAACTCTACTATCGGCAAGGCAAATACTACAAGCCTTGGGGGTTCATGGCCTCCTGCATTCTTCTGATTCCATATGCAAGACTGCATTTGAGGAAACTACAATGGTATCTAAAAAGCCTATGGTGTCAACATTCTCAGAATCTAGAAACAATGATTCCTATCATACCTTGCCTACGCCTAGAGTTTCTTTGGTGGGCAGAGGCCTGCCACCAAAACAAGGGACTACCATTCACACCACCCCCTGCCGCCCAAACCCTAACAACAGATGCATCGCATTATGCATGTGGGGCTCACCTGGCAGGGAAGTGCATTCAGGGCAAATGGAACCTAAGTCAAATGCACTTGCATACCAATCAAAAAGAAATGTTAGCTGTACAGCATGCTCTGACAGCCTTCATTGACCACATTCTTCCAGGACAATCAATGGTAAAGACGGACAACAGCACTGTTATGTGGTACATAAACAAGCAGAGGGGTACACATTCTTACCCCCTATGCAGTCTAGCCATGGCATTGTGGAACACAGTCCTGAGCTACCAAGTGCAGCTACAAGCTCAATTCCTGCCAGGAAAACTAAATGCACTGGCAGACGAGCCAAGCAGAAACCTCATGGACCCACACGAGTGGAAGCTGGAACCAAAGATTTTCAACATGTTGACAAGCAAATGGTGGAGCCCAGATATAGGCCTGTTTGCCTACCTCCAGAACTATAATTTGGGCAATTTTTGTACAAGGACTCCCCACAAACAAACTTGGAAAGTGGATGCTGTCCTTCAGCTGGAAAAACAGTTTATGCCTTTCCTTCTCTGCCTCTCCTTTCCAAAGTACTACTAAAGATCAAACAAGACAAACCAAGGACGATTTTGATTGCACCAGACTGGCCACACCAACACGGGTACCCCCTCTTGCGCAGTGTGTCACTGTTGGCCCCATGGCACCTGCCTCAGACTCCTACCCTATTGTCTCAGCAGGAGAACCAAATTCTGCACCCTCAGCTTCATACACTGAACCTAGCAGCCTTCCTAATTAACTAATCTCTCCTTTGCCATCCCTCAGTAAACCAGTGATGGATATCATTTTAGAGGCAAGGAGGCCTAGTACTAGAAAATCTTATGCTGAAAAATGGAAAATATTCTGTGCCTGGAACCATTCTCAAGGGATGGAGCACAGCAGTGCCCAATTTACCTCAGATTTTACAATAATTAACTGAGATGCTTCACAAGGGCCTGTCTTCCTCCTCCATCAAAATTGACACCTCAGCCATTTCAGCTCATTGTAACACACAGTCTCCCCTCTTCTCTCATCCTCTGCTTAAGCAGTTCCTCAGAGGGGCCAAAAATCTACGACCACCCAGGAGAGCCCCAACTCCAGCCTGGGACCTTAACTTTGTATTGGAAAAGCTCACCCTTCCTCCTTTCGAGCCAGCTGCCACTGCAGATTTAAAATTCCTCTCTTTGAGAACAGCTTTCCTTTTAGCAATCACTTCAGCAAGAAGGGTATCTGAATTACAGGCCCTCATGGCAGTGGAGCCTTTCATCATCTTTCATGCGGACAGGGTGTCCCTCAGGACCAATCCCTCCTTCATGCCCAAGGTGGTATCCATTGTGGCCCTTAATCAGTCCATTCATTTGCCAACCTTCTTTCATAACCCACAGAACAAAGGGGAACGGATACTGCACTCCTTAGACGTGCACAGACAACTTAGATTCTACTTGGGCAGGACTAAACATCAAAGGAAATCTGACTAACTGCTGGTGGCATTTGCTGCAGGGGCAGAGGGGAAGAGCATTTCCAAATGGATAGGCCATTGCATTCATTTCTGCTACAAGCATCATGGAAACCTATCCCACAGGGGATCATACCCCATTCAACCTGGGCTGCATCTACCTCTACAGCCTTTTTCAGAGGCGTCCCTACCAGGGACATCCTAAAAGCTGCTACCTGGAGTTCAGTACATACTTTAACCAAGCATTACCATCTGCCATTTTTCTCTAAATCCAGAGCTGGCTTTGCCACTGCAGTCTTGCAGGGCCTTATAGCTGGTCCTAATGCTATCTGAATTCCTCCTCCCATCTTTAGCTTTGGGAATCTACCCAAATGTGATGCCTGCAACAGTGAAACACAAAGAACAAGTACAGTTGTGTACACTTACCATAAATGTAGATGTTCGAGTGTATTCACTGTTGCAGTCCTAATTACCCTCCTTCCAGCCCCTTTTCTTCTTTTGGCTATACCTCTACTCTACTTTACTATGCTCAAAAGCTTTTTGGTGTATTTGCTTTTTTGTTGGAGGTATAACCTTGTATATTTATAGATTTAATTGCTTCCCATTAGGGGGACACCTGACATCTGGGGTAAGAAAAACTGATGTAATGGCGTTGACTGCATGTTTTATACCCCTGACAACCTGACGTCATGGAAGAAGGGACAGCAACAGACGCAGGACCCATGACTTTGTTAATCAGGCCGACTGAGGGCTTCTGCAAGCAGATAACCCAAATGTGATGACTGCAACAGTGAATACACTCGAACATCTACATTTATGGTAAGTGTACACAACTACTTTGTGTAAAATGTTACCATAGTGGTAGATATTCTTCTCTTCACTGTTGCAGTATTCACTCCCTCCCCCTTGTCTCTTCTGCTGTAGCCTGTTCTTCTTACCCTCCTGGCCAAGGGGTTCATCTGTATTTTCTTCTCCTGGATACACATGTTCTTCCTTCTCCCTTCTCCCTATGGCCATTCTGTTCCTCCTGGGGCTTTTTCAGTTCTGAATGTGTACTTCCATATGTCACCTTTATGTTGTACGCCTTGCATGGGGAATGTCTGTGTGATGTATGGCGCTTGTAAATAAGAAGGCTTTGGTATACTGGCCGGATGTTGGGTTATCCTTGGCAGGAGGTCCCTTCTGTTAGGAATGCTGCAGTAGTTAAGAGAAGGGCATCTACTGTTCTGGTAAGATTTTACACAGCTGTACTTTCAGTAGCCTTCACTGTAAGTCAACAGCAGCAGCACCCCATCTGTCCAGGGTCTTGTGTCCCTAGATATGACTGCACGTCTGGCCATCACACAAGATGGCTGGATCAGGGAAATAATTTCTATAGGCTGTTCGGCTCCCTTTTTGGAGATTCCAAAGACTGCAGCCTATCTGCTTCCAGACACCCTACTTTGCCAGGAATGAGAAACCAAATTAGAGGTATCTAGACGTATAGCAAAAAGTGCCATCCAAGACGCCACATCAGACCAGATGTACTCTGCAATTTACTTCCAGTTATTTTTAATCCCCAAAAAATTAAGGATTCCAGTCTAGTATTAGACCTATACTGCCGAAGTCTTTGTATAAGGTAATACAAGTTTCATATGGCCATGATGCAGTCAATATTTTCATGTCTTCAGGAGGGAGATTGGATGTGCCCTTTGTACCCCTCTGATGTTTGCCTGCATATAAAGATAACAAAGGCATCCAGGAAATTCCCTTACTTTTGGATGTGAGGTAGTAATTACCAGTGCAGAGCCCTACCCTTTGGTCTCATCATATCTCCTTCCCCCTCCAGCTGTTCACCAAATGCATGGCAGAGGTAGCAGCTCACTCGAGACTGCTGATAATGCAAGTCTTCCTGTATCTAGATGACTGGCTCATGGCTACAACCTTGAGACAGTCCTTGAATCTTGCAAGAGACTACTTTAGCTATGTCTGCTTGTGGGAATCTCATTGAACACTGCAGAATCACTTTTGGAGCCATTGCTGAAACTAACATTTATAGGCTATCATCTGTACATCAGGTTAAAATTGGCCAGTCTTACAAAGAAAGAATTCCTACAATTCAGACTTCTGTCAAACAACTTCTGTTGCCTTCATTTTAGGAGTAGTAGGACTCTTGACAGCAGCAGTACACATGGTAGCATTTGATAGATTTTGTATGAGAGTGTTAAAGTGGACTCTACACATTCAGTGTCCCTCTTCTGACTGCATGGCTGTCCACTTTTCATGGTATTCTGTCACAATGCCATCCAGTTATACAGCTTGGGGATTCAGTCCTTCAGTAAGATAGAAAAGTTATGAACTCTACACATTCAGTAGTCTCACTTGGAAAAACTCCATGAATCAGCCATTCAGAATCTCCAAAGCCTGCCGCAAGTATCTTCACTGGTGGCTTCACTTTACCAGTCACTGTAAGGAATGTATCTTTTTATTCCCCTTTCCCTTAGTCACATTCACAGCAGACTTATCTTCCCTGGGGGAGGGGGGCATTGTCTGGGACAGATGGCCCATGGGACTTCAGCTGAACAAGAGGCCTCCTTGCAAATCAGTATCATGGAGGTGCATATAGTCCTGCGAAGCTTGTAGGCCCACAGGATTAATTTTTACAGGCTGCACTTGCCATTCATTCAGGCAGTGTCAGTATTGTGGTATATCAATAAATAAAGACAACCATTAGATCAAGAGCCAAGAAGGCTGTGAATATAAGTGATCAGCTCCCACCAATTTCTGAAAGCAATACACATCCCTAGACAGGCTCAGCAGATGTCTTCTAAGGGCCCTACAAGAGGTCACTCGGTCTACTAACAGTGCAGATTATTTTTCAGTCAACATTAGATGATGTACTACAACTTTTTTGCATGCCTGACCAATGTTAAGTGCAGCAGCAGCTTTTCCCTTATCCCTCAAAAGTTTCAGACATCCATGGGCATTCTAGTCCATTAGTGGATTGTGGGGTTCCTTCATGCCTTTTCCCATTTCCCCTCATAATGAAGCTTTTCCAGAAAGCAAAGCTTTGCAAGGCCAGGGTAATTCTTTTAGAATTTTTTTGGCCCTGACTCACCTCATAAGAAACTCTATCTTCTTAAAGCCTCATCTGACATTCCTCACCCGGGTGTTCGGTCCCTCAGGTTAACTGCATGGTTTCTCGTATTCCAGTAATGGCCATAAATCATCTTACTCTTCTATGGTGGTATATATCCTGACAGCAGTCCAGAAACTTTTCACCTGGAAAGTTTGTAAAGGAAAATGGTTAAAATTCTCACTGTGGGCACAACATCAAGAAGCATACCTCCTTTACAGCATCTGTTTTAGTAATTCTTTACTTCCTAGTGGAAATATTTAACAAGCGTTTTATTTTCTCCAAAACTGGAGTTCACTTAGCAATTTCAAACTTTCGCTAAGGTTTTAATCCTTCATCCTTAGCTTATCAGTAAGTCTGCAAAGTTTTCTTGAGGAGAACCTTCTTTATGAGATCTCCCTTTAAGGGCCCAGCTCACCAGTGGGACATTAATTTTGGAAAAACTAAATCACTCTCCTTTTGAACCAGCAGTGAGGAGAGATCTCAAATATCTGGCTTAGCAAACATTGTTGTTAGTGCCGATCATGTCAACAAGGAAAATATCAGAACCTCCATATATCATTTTTCACAAAGATATGGGTACGCTGTGAACCAAACCCACCATCATGCCAGTGGTGGCTACTGAGTTAAACCTTTATCAGTAATTATCAGTTTCTTTTCAGAATTCTCCAGTAGAGGAGAATATAAATTGTATTGTATGTATGTTCACAAGCAACTAAGGATTTATTACATAGAACAAAAAATGAATAAATAAATAAAAGGTGACCATGTCTTTGTTTTTTTCATTCCTAACAAATTGGGCCAAAAAAGTCCGAGGATTCATTGCCCAGATGACTGACTGCATTGCTTACTGTTACCTTTCCAGTTACAGTGTTATTCAAGATAAACCCAGAGTCCATGTGGCTAGATGTTAGCTACACCTTCAGCCTATTTTAATAATTTGCCACTAGATATTTGTTCTGCTGTGAATAGGCTTCACTGCATTCTTTTGCAAACCAGTACAAGCTGGATGTGATCTTGAAGTGCAAGAATTTCTTAAGGGCCACCACCTTCCACGGTATTCTGTCATGATGCCATTCAGGCTGTAAAACAGTGGTTTCAGTCCTTCAGTAGGATAGACTTCATGAGCCATACCATAATGACAGATCTTCACGATCCATGTCCATCCACTTCAGCATACTCATTCTCCTTCCACCTTCTTAGAATACTGTCTGCTCCATATTGACCTAGTTGACATCACCTGTGGCCTGCAGGAGACAATATACATTTTGACATATACACTAGAGTTTAGAGATGTTTTGTTTACTGTTCCATCGTTACATAGGTAATCAGCCGTCATACTTTGCCTGGAGAAGAGAGGGAAGCAAGATATGTTATTGGAATGAAAGGAGGCGCTTAAGCTTTGGAGAGTTCCTGAGATGCTAAATCAGACTCACTTGCAGTGACCAGCCTTTCAGCTGTGTAGTGAACAGATGTGAATATTTTTTTTTTTTTTTTTGCATTTGTTTACCGGGAAAGTCCAACTGGACACAGGTCCATTTTCAGCGAACGCCCGGGGAGAAAAGCTCCAAAAGTACAATACATAGGAGAGATTTCAGCACTCAAAGTAGATATTACAAAACTCATAAAATACAATTTCAAGAAACACACAAAATCAAAATTTAAAACACATACATAATTTTTAGGATTAAAACCTGCAATGTAGCAAACACATACTTAATTTTTAAGGATAAAATCATGAAAGATAGTTAAGAACAGTCAGCATATGGTAATTGTTTCTAGCAACAGTTAGATCTAGCTCTGTACAATAAATATCAATAGTAGTGACTGTTTTTGTGGTATGATTAGTATAACAGCCTGTCCAGGGGAACTGCTATCACATGACAGTGTCCGCCTTACAATGAATTATGTATTAACCTGGGGAATAACAGGAGCATAACCAGTTGTTTGGATAGTGGGTTTTCAGGAGTTGTTTTTAAATTGTACAATAGAGCTCTTAGAAGTTATGTGGCTTGGTAGTGTATTCCAGATTCTTACAATAGTGCAACCAAAGAGAGACTTACCAGCATCATTCTTATATTTGATGACATTTACGAGGTTCTGGTTACTAGATATTAAGGTTCTAGTGGTAGTGTAGGGTTTAATTAGATGCTGGAGTGCAGGGGTTTTATCAGGAAAGTAGTATAACTTGTGTGCAATGGACATTTGACTGAGTAGCAGTAGTTGAGGCAGCTCAAACTAGTTAAGTTGCTTATGGGTTATACAGTGATGGGACCTATATGAGGCTTCTGTAGCGAACTTGGCAGTTTTGTTATAGCAAGATTCCATTTTGTTTAAATCAGTTTTGCGGAGATTAGTCAGGATAGGGGAGGCGTAGAGGAGGATAGATAATAGATTAGTCCTTGCTGTTGTGGCTTTGGTATGTCTAGTGATGAACTGTTTCTTGCTGTAGAGGAGCCCAAGCTTTTTATTTACCTTCTTGATGGTTTGTGCTATGTGGATGTTGAATCTTAGGTTGTTAAGTTTCTACACTTAGTAGATTTGTGTGTCTGGTTGGAGTGATTTGGATATTATCTTTGGAAATTATGCTAAAATTATTGTTTAAAGGAGGGACCTACCTGGGTTGAAGAGAATAAGTTTTGTTTTTTTGGATTAAGAATAAGTTTGGTGTTAGTGAACCATGTTTTGGTTAGAGTAAAGTTGTTTTAGGTTAGGGTATGAAGTTCTTTTATTGTGGGTGTGGCGCATATAAGGGTGGTGTCATCAGCATATTTTACTACAGAGGCAGTGAGTATGGAGGAAGAGAGCTGGTTGGTAAAAAGAGAGAACAGCAATGGGCCAAGGATAGGGCCTTGAGGGACTCCTAAGGATACTGGTAACAAAGGGGACAATTGGTTTTGCCATGGACTACTTGTTGCTGGCCTGATAAGTAGCTGTTGAACCATGAGATAGAGGAAGAGCTAATGTTTAGGGTAGATAGAGTTTGAAGAAGCATATTGTGATTAACTATGTCAAAAGCTTCTGATAAGTCTAAGAATAGGGAGGATACGAATAGGCCCTTGTTTCTGTAGTGGTTAACTATGTTAGTAAAAGACAGTAGTATCTGGTGGTGCTATGGGAGGGTCGAAAGCCATGCTGTACTTTGGATAGCAGTTGTTTCTTTGGAGGCACTGCATCAGTTGAGTGTGAACAATTCTCTCTAATATTTTAGATAAGGGTGATAGAACAGTGATTGGACGGTAGTTGATGAGTTCTGAGGAGTTACCTCCTTTGTGTAGTGGTAATATGTAATGTTTTCCATGAGGTAGGTACCTTCCACTCTATCAGAGACTTATTAAAGAGAATAGCAATAGGATAGACTATAGCTTCTCACGTTATCTGAAGGAAATCTGCTGGTAGGTTATCAGCAGCCATAGTGGTTGGTTTACGTTTACAAAGGAGTTTAGAAATAATCTTGGACACAGAGTGCAGGGAAAATTTGGAGGTATTATTTTGTGAGTTGGGGTGGGTTTGGGCAGTTGTTGGTCTGGGGCTATTAGCATTATTTTGGGCATTGGCAAGGGTTTGGACTGTTTCAGTAAAGTAATTGTGTGGGAATGTTATCATGGTTGTTTACTAACACAGGGGTTGGAGTTGTGGATTTTCCTGGCTGGAGTATAGTATTTATTGTGGCCCAGAATGTTTGAGGGTTGTGAACATATTTTTCTTGCATGTTTTTGCAGTAGTTAGTTTTGTCAAGTTTAATTTGTTTTTTAGCTTTGTAATCATGAATGTAACAAATATCTATCATTACAATAAGTACATAACTTTTCTTTGTTTATGCTTACTTTCCGTGGTATCAGATGACTTGTTATCAGAACTGTTCTCCAGTTCTTTGTATGCCTTCTTGGCCAGTCATGCAGTGTTTGTTTTGATGGCATGTCATACTCTTTTCCTGGTATTTTCACATGTGCTGCTGAATTTGAAAAAAAAAAAAGCAATGCAATTTGACAGTTGCCAAATTAAACACATGAACAGATGTAAAAGTGAGATGAACTTCTGAAATGTTAGACATTTTTGATCTTTGTGTTAAGAAGGACTGAAGCAGTCCTTGGCGCCTGGATGCATCTTAACCTTTCTCAGTTTGCACCGTTGCTCTAGATTGGCACAGCAGTACCCATGATCCCTGTTCATGATTTTAGCTGTGTCATGCAATGCACTACTGGTTTCATTCTTGCATCTCCTAATTCAAGCTGACATAGGGTCATTCTCTTCAATTCTTCTTACTGCTCAGTAATAATATAATGAAAATATATTTTCTGCGTACATATTTTTTCTTAAATTCTGATTTAGACATTGTGAACCAGTTAGTCTCACACATTTTTTTCTCCTTAAAAACATTTATCAGCTTATTTTTCTGTTTTCATCACAAATGGAACAGAAGATTAAAGCAGTGGAAGAAAATAAAAACAATACAAAAATCAGTTACCCATTCACACACCATTGGGATTTTGAGGAGAGGAAAAGAAAAAAAACAGCCCATCCTGTACCCACAGAGACAGAAATGAAGTAGAGAAAGGACTAAAAACATCTAAATTATAACTTTTTTTTCTATTTCATTCATAAACAACAGTAAGAAATATTTGGTGGCTGTTAACAAAATGAGTTTTCCACCGAATAAGGTGAAATCAGCTAAGCTTTTGTCATAGATATTCCACCATCTTCGCCTGTATGCAAATTCCTTTTGTCATGTTAACAATAAGAAGTAGCTGAATAATGTCTGAAGTGCCTTGCTTTTCAGTCAGGACAAGATATTTCTTTATTCTCCACTTGTCTTCCATCCGACTACCTTGGGCATTACAGAGAATTATGAAAGCTTATCTGCCTTAATAAAAAAGGGAAAAAGTGTTCTAGTGAACCCTGAAGAAGAGGAGGTTATATGTTATGCATTTTTGATTCACCTCTTTAAGTACTTCAAAAGAGACAGCAATGTAAATTCTCTTTTTTTGAATATATTTCCTTCTCAAAAATGCTGGCTTTGTCGAGGACTTTTTAAATTGGTGATGAGAAGCAGTTATCTTTATCCGAAAGAAGATAATTCAGGTATATTCGGCCTGAGCAACCACATCCCTCAGTCAGGCCTCCTCTTTTTCCCTGATTGTAGACTGTACAGAGACCAGGTACACTGCCTGCTTTGACCTTCTGGAGTCAAATATCTTGTGCACATTTACTGCAGATGATCTTGCCATTATCTGGTAGACATTTGTAATGCATTTAATTTTTTTCATAATTTTATCTGATTTTGCATAAGTAAAACCAAATAATTTACAATACATTTACTTTTTTATAAACTGACTATTAATGTTTTTGCAGTGGTGCTGCTCCTACAAATACAGTCCCTAAACTTCCAAGTTGCTGCAGTTTGGAGACAAGGGAACTGTTTCCACTTTTTATCTTATTTGGCATGGTCTCAGAGATGGTGTCTTCAGGTATCAGGCAGGGCTTCTGAATCAGGGATGGAAAGAGAAACCGCTCCCCATGCAAATATACTTTAAAAAATGAGCAAATTACAGCAGTGGCCAGATGGGGCAGCTGCATAGTATTGTTAGGTCAGGCTTCTCAAGCATCAGCTTCAGAAAACTCTGGTAGATACGTGGATGCATAACTCCCAACTCTAGGCCTTATTTATATGAGGCCACAGAAGACAGTAAATAGCTACAGTATTCATAAGTTAAGATTATAGGGTGGTGGTTTTGACAGCAGAGCTTTGTGTAAGGCTGTTTCTTTTGTGGCTTTGTAGAAGCTGTCAGGTCTTATGTAGGTATGAAAGGAAGGTAATGTGCTTTTTAAACGTCAGAGATCAGGAGTCAAAATTATTAAGCTTCCTTCAGGTCATACAGGGCTGCATTTCTAAGCTAAGAGATAACTAACTCCTGTGCTATTGCTGCAAAGGATGAATTGTCTGAATTAAAAAAAATACAACCTGTAAAACTGTGTTTGTGTGTGTGTGTGTGTGTGTGTGTGTGTGTGTGTGTGTGTGTGTGTGTGTGTGTGTGTGTGTGTGTGTGTGTGTGTGTGTGTGTGTGTGTGTGTGTGAGGAGGGTGATGTAGAGTGATGTAATTATGGCACAATTGAGATAAGTAGAGTAACTTCATGAGTAGTTGTTTGTAAGTATGCATGCTTTAGACCCCAGATCTTCCCTGAAGATCTTAGGATAGCCCTTTTGGATGCTTGCTTAAATCCACCATCAGTTTTAAGGGTAAAACCACATGGAATTATTTAAGAATGAGAGAAGGAAGAAATATTTGAGACCTATCTGAAATAAGTATTTCAAGCACTCACTAAGCAGCTGAACAAGACCTTTCTTGCATTAAAAAGGACATTTATTTATAGAAGAACATCAAAATGAAGTAATTCAAGCTAAAATGTTACCTTTCCAGTTTACAGTCCTGCCCTTTATCCAGGCTGCAGTGCCAAGGATGTTCTGCATGTCAAGCATAATTCTTTGCTTCCTTATGAGCAAGGGATATACATGATGTTATGTAGTCCATTCTCGCCTTCATTCTTACCCGTGGGTTCGGAGCCGAACCTCTGCTCCGACTCGGCCATACTCTAGCTTGAAGTCTTCAATTGGCTCATGGCTAAGAGGTATCCCATTGTGCAACAGGTCTATTCCCCAGATCTTGTTTGCCGCTCGTTAAGCTCAGACGTGGTCTCGCTTTTGGCCGTGGCTAAGTATATTGTTTATAAAATTTTTATAAACTTTTGACTTGTTGCTCAAAAAAGCTATTTTCATAGCTCTGTGTGTGGGGTAGTGGTATTTTACTGCCTGTATTTGTTTCTCTGGCTGTTTTTTGTGCTCTTGTTTGGCTGTTTGGGTATCCCGTTCGTTTTCTTTTCCCCACAGGCTAGGCCCATTTAAGTTAGAGGACCTAGTCCTCCCTGTTGTTTTCCCACCAGTTTCTTGGCCGTTTGAGTTAGAGGCTCTGTTTCTTGTTAGTTGGGTCTAGTGCGTGTACGTATTAATTTGTTCCTTTCAGCATGTCCAAGGATCCTAAGGAACACAGGCCTTCGGGCTTTAAAAAGTGTGTTGATTGCAGAAATAAAATGTCTTTAACTGATGGGCACTCTGTGTGCGTGTACTGCTTGGGGGCTATTCACCTCCAAGAGTCCTGCTTGTTTTGTCATTCCTTTAGCCCCTGTGTGGTACAGGAGAGGAAGAACAAGCTCATTTTGAAAGGACTGCTTAAACACTCCTTCGAGGAAGACTTGGCTAAGTCTTCCATTGCATTATCCTCTCCAGCTAAAAAGGACAAAAAGACTTCCAAGAAGCACTCTCCGGCTCCGTCTGTTTCTTCGGAGCCACCAGAGAAAGTTGCTAGAACAGCTTCTCCTTCGGTTCCATTGCCATCAGTGCCGAAAGAAAGTAGTCTCTTGACTAAGTCTGTATTGGCTCCCAGCCTTTCAGAGCCGGTCACAGATATTTTGGTTCGGAGCCGGTCTCAAGTTTTTCGACCGGTTTCTCCTTCATGCAAGTTCCCCTTCTGTAGTAGGATCCAGATCTCCTACTTTACCTTCCAGGACTCTTTCCGATGAGGACAGTGATAGGGTGGTGAAGAAACTGCTTCAGTCAATGGTGTTGACCAAATTGATTTCGGCTCCGACCCAATCGGTTCTGGAGCCTGTGGCCTCTTCATCCTTTGTTGTTCCTCCTCCGAGCCTTTCTCGGCCTTTGGAGCCGGAGTTGTCAGTTCCATTGGGTGCCATTAGGTCGGTTCCAGTATCCTCGCCTGGCCTCTCTGTTCCGATTTCCACTCCGACCCCGTTGGCTTCATCCACGGGGTCGAGGGTCCACGGCTCTCTGGTCGTACCCAAGGGGGAGGGATCAGATCAATCTTCATCGGTTCTGAGCCTTCCTCTCTGTGCTTTGGCTCGAGTGAGCTTGGACCCGACATCTGCTTTGGACCTTATATCCTCGGCACCTAGGGCTTCGGAGCCGGAGGGATCAGCCTTCGAGGTTATGAGGAGTGTGCTGGCCAGGTCGTCAGCTGCATCCTACGGCACTGATACTCTGCCCCCTCCAGCACCGGTGTCAGTTTCAGTTCACGCTCTATCCTTGGGCAGCAGCGACCCTAAGCCTCAGGATATCTCCATGAGTGGTCCCCAACTTTCTGACATCTCCGCAGAGTTTTTGGCTGAGTAGCCCGCCAGAAAGAGATTGTGTAAGAGGAAACACCTTGACTCCCTGGATGAGTCTCTCACGTCGGACACCGACCTCGAGGAATCAGAGGGGTCCCTCGAGTCATCTTCTGAAGATATCTTTTTCAGATATCCTGAAGATCTTGAAGCAGAGAGGCGGCTGGCCCTCCAAACCCCCTTCTGATGAGGAGTCGGTGTTCCGGAAGGCTTTCGGGTCTCAGTCCTCTGCCTCTTGGGTTTTTTCCCCCTTTTGATGAGCTATTAGACCTTGTCTGTCGAAAGGTGTGGAAAAGTCCTGACACTGTGGAACCGGTCCCAAGGAAACCCAATAAGTTTTTGTCCGCCCCCTCTGACAAGGGAGTATCTATCTAAAGGCGTTCCAGTAGATGCCATGGTGGTGGCAGCGGCCACCAAGAAGGAACTTACTGAAACTTCGTCTACTGTCCATCTGCCTAACAAGGAGTCCCAGGCTATGGACAGATATGGGAAGGGTGTTTTTACCTCAGCGGCCTTTACACTGCGGTCGCTGAACTACTTGACGCATTTTACGAGGCTCCAGAGAGATCTCCTAAAAGAGCTAGGAGATTCTCTACAGGGTAACATTTCTGATGACATGGCACAGAAGGTCAGTGCACAGATGTCTACCTTAAATTCCCTTACCAACTCCTCCATGCGGCTGATCTCATATGCAGCTGATGGAGTGAGTAGGGCTACTGGATCTGGAGTCTCTCTTAGGAGACACTCCTGGATACGCCTGTGCAATTTCGCGGAGGCCTTCAAGTCTGCATTCACCAGTGCCCCATTTGATGGTTCATCGTTGTTCAGAACCAAGGTGAAGGACACTCTCACTAGGTGCGAGCAGGAAGGAAAAACCCCGTCTGCAGTGGGAGTCTGTTTTTCCATGCCTTCTAGACCTTACCCGAAGGGCCAGAAGGGTGGGAAGATGTGGTTCAGGAAGTCGCAGAGGTTTTTTCAGGGCGCACAAAGTGATTCCCCCTCCGGAGGCAGGGGAGGGGGTGAAAATTCAGGTAGACTCCGTCCTAGAGGCAGAGGAGGCCTGCGTAACAAGGGGGACTGTGATTCCTTTCGTGGTTCTCCCTACCAGCGCTTCTGAAGGGAGGCCTGACTGTGTGTTTCTGGAGCCGGTCGGGGGTCGCATTTCTTTATACCCGGAAGCCTGGCAAGAAGTCACCCAAGATGAGTGGGTATTAAAGAAAATTTCCAGAGGTTATCATATTCCCTTCTCCTTCCCCGCCATCCAAGAGAATCCCAGACGTTCCACCCAGTCACAGGGAATTCCGCAACTTTAGAAATAAAAAAGGTGCTTTCAAAGTGAGCCATCCAGCCTGTCCCCACAGACCAAATAGGATTAGGGACTTACTCCAGATTCTTTTTGGTGCCGAAAAGAACAGGGGACCTGAGACCCATCTTGGATCTCGGCCCATTGAAACTTTATGTACAAAAGTCCAAGTTTCGCACCTTACAGTCAATACTCCCTCTGTTAGGGAAAGATGTGTGGATGTGCTCCATTGACCTCAAAGATGCTTACTACCATATCAAGATGGACAGGGCATTGAGAAGTCATTTACACTTCCATCTGGGAGCTAGTCATTTTCAGTTTCTCGCTCTGCCCTTTGGTCTCACCACAGCCCCCAGGGTGTTCATCAAATGCATGGCAGTGGTAATGGCTCACTTGAGATGTCAGAGATTCCAAGTGTTTCCGTACCTGGACGACTGGCTCCTTTCTGCCACCACTAGGCATCTACTGTTACAGACCAGGGACACCACCATTGCACTGTGCAAACGGTTAGGAATTACTCTAAATTATAAAAAAATATGCCTTTTTGCCCTTGCAGCGTGTCACTTTTATCGGCACCGAAATAGCTCATGAGGGCCTTCTTACCAGAAGAGAGAATTCAGGCTCTACAACAGCAGGTCTACGCCTTACTACCATTGAGCAAGGTCAGGGCAAAAGTGGTCCTCAAGTTATTAGGGACCATGGCCGCCACAATGATGCCAGTTCCCCTTGCCAGACTACACATGAGGGTTCTTCAGTGGCTGCTTTTCACCCATTGGACTGTCCAAGGCACGTGGCAGGATCACGAGACCCATTTGCATATCAATGTCTTGGAGATGAGAGCAGTGCTATTAGCGTTGCAAGCACTTCAGAGCTCTCTCCCTCTAGGGACAATTGCAATCCACTCAGACAACATGTCGGTAGTGTGGTACCTGAACAAACAGGGAGGAACCAAATCATACCCCCTTTGCAAAGAGGCACGTCGAGTTTGGTAGTGGGCGGTGTCTTCCCAACGCTTTCTAGTTACAACGCATATACCGGGGAAGTCCAACGTGATTGCCGACAGGCTGAGCAGAGCTATCCTAATGCCTCATGAGTGGTCCCCGAACAATTATGTTGCAGAGGAGATATTCCACAAATGGGGTCAGCCTTGCTGCGATCTATTTGCCAGCCCCCTCAGTGCCAAATGCAGCAGCTACTTCACCCTTATCCCCCCGGAGGGGGAGACACCCAGGGACTCATGATTGGTCGTCCGGTCTTCTCTATGCCTTTCCACCGTTACCTCTGATATCAAAGGTCATTCAGAAAGCATTCAGAAAGCACAGTCTTTGGGGAGCAAAATGATCCTCATTGCCCCACACTGGCCTCATCAGATTTGGTTTCCCTTCCTTCAGCCCTATCTAATGGACAAGCCCTGGATTCTGGACCCAGTTCCAGATTTGCTGACTCATATGCCAGGACAGTTCCATCCCTCCCTCCAGACCCTCAGGTTGACAATTTGGCTGCTCCATTTCCGTCCTTATTCAGGCTTCATGATTTTTCCCCAGAAGTGGTCCATATTTTATCTTCTTCCCACAAGCCTTCTACCAGGAAGATTTATTCCAGTAAATGGAAGAGATTCTATTTGGGCCCGTGAGAGACGTATTGATCCTTATGCAGCACCTCTTTCGGCAATATTGGAATTTCATTCTCAACTGTTTAGTCAGGGTTCAGCTGCGGCAACCATTAAAGTGCAATTGGCAGCAATTTCTACCTTTCATGTTGCTAATGAGCCCAACCTTATGGCTCATAGGCTTTGTAGGGCTTTTATGAGAGGGACATTGTTACCCGTGGCTCAAAATTGGGCATGTTTAAGTGTGGGTCATGTAAACAGCACCATGCTGTCCTTAATGCTCCCACTCTTTTCATCCCCTCCAGGAATTTTAACATCAAATCTCTTAACTATTACAACTGTGGAAGTAAAGGGGTAGTATATTTGGGCTTCTGCACCACTTGTTCTAGCTTCTATGTTGGCAAAACGGAGAGGCCACTTAGGAGAAGAATATATGAGCACTTTTATGACATGGGCAAGCATAAGGAATCCAATGCATTTTATAAACATTCCCTTTCCTGCCCTAAAACAGATCTTAAATTTATAGTGTTAGAACAAGTGATGCCTGATGCCAGGGGAGGAGATTGGGAAACAACTCTTGAGTATAAAGGAAGTATAGGAAGGAGTATAAGGAACTTTTATGGCAATTAAAGTTGGATGCAGGTAGACACCCCTGTTTAAATGACAACATAAATATATAAGCAGTGTCCTTAAATTAAGAATGGCCCGACTATAGCATAACTATTTTTATATTTTAAAATAATTCCCTTTTGGGACTACAATTAATAAATTTATTTTATTTGCCAGTTGTAAATACACAACATATACATATTATTTTACACGCAGAATATGTTTATTCATTAAAAAACATTATTTTTTACACATTTTTTGGATATGTTTATGAATGTTATATTTGAATGTTTTTTAATTTTAAAATATTATAATTAATTAATATGTTTTTCAGATTTGGTAATTATTTTTAGTTTATTAATCACCTTAGAATAGTTTTAAAAAATTTTAATATACTCCTGTGATAGCATTTTGAAATTTCTGACTTCATGTTTTCCAACGGAATATTGACTTCAGAATATTTGGCTTGTTAATTCAATATGCTAATTGATTAAGTAGCGATTCGCTAGAGAGTATTTAAACCCTCTGTGGCAATTCATATTTCAACTTGATAAAGCTCTGTAACAACCGAGCGAAAGCGCTTGTTTTTACCTGCTGTTCGTTTTTACCTGCTGTTCGTACCTAATAAAGTATTAACTTTACATCGGTTTGTCTCCTTTGCCTTGGATTCATTATTCTTCTTGGTTTTGGCGGTTTTTCTTTTGACTTTTAAGTCCCCTCCTGGGGGACCTGGAGGTATTGTCTGTAGGTATCAGTAGTCCTTTCTGTTGGGGTGGTGGTTCTTCTCAGTGTGTATGTGTGTGAGCTTGCAGCAGACAAGATCTGAGGAATAGACCTGTTGCACGATGGGATACCTCTTTGCCACGAGCCAGTTGAAGACTTCGAGCTAGAGTATGGCCGAGTCGGAGCTGCCCACGGATAAGAATGTAAGGCGAGATGGACTACGTACAGGGTTGCCAGATTTCTGACTGGCCAGGTAGGGACTAAAAAAAAAATAGCAGTGAAAGACCTAAAAAAAAAAAAAAAGGTCTTCCACGTCTAACAGAAGTAGCTCTGTGTTTATTTTTTTATTTGATTGGCCCAGGCCAATCAAAAATAAATAAACACAGAGCTACTTCTGTTTAATGCGAAACATCGCAGTTCTGCATTACACAGAAGTAGCTCTGTTTTGCGATGTTTTGATTGGCCAGTATACCGGCATATAGGCCAATCAAAAATCGCTAAACACGGAGCTTCGTTTAATGCGGAACTTCTGCATTAAACACAAGAAGCTCCATGTTTAGCGATTTTTGATTGGCCCGCGGCATACGGGCCAATCAAAAAAAAAAACAAAGCGGAGGCTGCCCAGGATTTAAACCGGCAGGGCAGGACTTGGGATCAGGCTGCTGATCTCGGGACAGTCCCGCCCAAATAGGGATGTCTGGCAACCCTGACTACATACATTGAACGTTATGGTGAGTACATAACTTCTTGTTTCCATATCTTATTAACCAAAGCTTGTTTACATAGTTCTCTTAGCAGTTTTTACCAGCAAGGATCAGGTTCTAAATGTATGCCAAATATTAGGAATTACCGAAAACTGGGTAAAATTTAATTTAGTACAAACAGTTTACTTCCCAAGTACAATGGTAGATATTGTTTGGCACAAGTTGTTCCTTCTCTGGGTGAAGACTGGGAAGTAGTGGAAGTATGTACAGGCTTAAAGGAATGTTGACCTCTACAACAGTATGTCATCTATCTGGGTGTACTTGGCATATTGCATGACTTCACATCTTCATCATAAAGATCATTGCTGATGTGTATTTCCTTGTTTATACTAGAGTATTAGCTGTAAATGGATGCTTTTTTTTTCTGGTCAGAATTTGAGGTCCAAGATCAGTGCAGGCTTCCTTTCACACTGAGGACATTAGTAGAAGATGTGGTAAAAAAGGGAGAAAAGACTGCTGAATCATCTTTTTTTTTCCCTGCAAGAAGTGATTGTTCATCATTTCCTTCCAGATGACTTCCAGAATAGACCAGTCAATACAGAGTTTAGGAAAACATTTTTCTGCTCTATTTGCTGTTGATGTGTTCTTTGACACTTAGTAATTGAGGTCATTGCCCATGCAAAAGATCAACTGCAATTGTGCCTGCAGGAGGCAGTTTTTCCTGATGGACTGATACCTTCAGTATTTATTGTGCTGAGGGGAAATCCATCAGATCTTCTGTGAACAATGTGTATTTGAACAAGTAATCCCTTCAGTAAAGGGATCAACACTTTTGGCCATTCCCTGATTATTAGAAGTTTTTTAGCACTGATTCTGTGAGCCTCTTCACTTCTCCTTGCAAGGGAGGCTTCCTTTTGAAGGACAAAAGAAAAACAAAAAAAAAAAAACTCTTCACACAAAAATAGGAAAGCCAAAGAAGTTAGTGGTTAAACAGTGGGAAGAGAGCATTTAGCCTTTATAACCCTGATGGGTCCCTTAACTGCGCAGGACAAGTGTGCACGTAGGGACATTGACAGTTGTCATTCCATTGTACTGTGTAAGGAATGCAGTGACTAACCTTCAGAGTTTTCCATAATGCACGCACCTACTACGATGTACACAATAAGGCAATACTTCTCCAAATTAGAGGTTCACATCAGAGGCCTGTGAGGCACTTGGTAATAAATGCTCAGTAACATGTCATTATTATGTAAAGCTGTACATGAAATAACAGTGAACTTCTTGCTAAAACAGCATTACTATGTATAGAAAAACATGTGGGTAGCAAGTATGCATTTCAAATTGAACATTTTACTAGCCACATTTTCAGGAATGATTAGATTTGCTTATAATGTAAGTTGACACATGCATTTTATGGCTTTATTTTCAGTGAAAGTACTGTTTAGATCACAGGATTAAGGAGAGACACAAGGAATCACTTAATGGCACACTAAGCTAAGTGTATTGGTATGCATAATTAACAAATTAGCTAAACCTAGCAAGTCAGGATACAGAATACATTTGCTGACTGTGGGAGGAGTAACCTGACATCGAACTTTAAGTTCACAAAAGTTGTCGCTGCAAAAATCGGTGTTATCTCATTAGTTTAACATTTGTGGAAGATCCTTTAACAGAATGAGGAACACAGCATGATGAAAAACATTTGCAATCTACTTAAATGACAGTTCCACTGAGGTCCACCATTTAAAATGAATGAAATTAGGATCAGACAAACTTGAGTAGGATGACTTAAACTCATGAGCTGTTCGCTTGCACTGCATTATGGAATAAATTTTGCTTTTCCAGAAAACACTCCTGTATTGAATTGTCTTCCCCTATGAAGGTATTCAGGATTACAAAAATTAAATTCAGTAAACAATTATTACTTATTCTGTTGCAGTCTGATTTGGATCAAATAGATTTTCTTGAAATTATTAAAAGATGTGTTTTTCTGTTTTGCCTATAGTTGTCCTTTAACTCTCCTCACCATCTGTTGTCTTTCAGGCCACATCACTTTGAGAAGTCTGATTAGTGTGTTCTGAGTGAAATCTACAAGTTTTTCCATTTTCAAAGTTAGGTTACTTGCTGTTTTTTTCCCCCAGTAGTAAATGTCAAAGACAGTGAGTGTAAAGGTGTAAGTAATCAGGAAAGGTCTGAATGGTACAATATAGTTAACTTTTGACGGGGATCTGTCAAACAGTTCTGTGAAAATATGTCTGAAACTGTGGGAGGTGCATAGTTATAGTCATGCAAATATTTGCCTCCTCAGAGGCCCGTAGTACTTTAATTCATTAAACATAAAGATGCACAGTTTATTTTCTTATGGGTAGCCAGTGCACTTTTTCCTTAAGGCAAAAAGAATTTGCTGAAAGCATGCACATTTTTTTATTCGCAGCTGGGAGGGGACTAGAGATAAAGTTGGGAACATAATGCCTGTGATTTGGGACAACTGCTCATATGGAAGAGTAAGCTTCCTTTTTGGAAAGTATATAGTTATGTGTTTGCTGAGAGTTGAAAGGGGTTGTAGGGTTTTAAAAATATGTTTAGTTTCTTGAGTGTTTTTATTGAAGTAGATAGTGTGGGAAAATGTGGCATGGGTTCAGTTATAGATATGACCGGCAATTGCGTACATGATCTGCCTACCAGGCATTGACGTGTGCATGTAAGTTAAAAATGTATTCAAAAGAATGGTCATTTATAGGTAGAAGTAATGGATTTTTATCAGAATGTCTGCTTTGTCAGCATTAACATGGAAAGTAAATTATCTTGTAGGTATAAATAAAAAGTTGAGAGCATTAATTTATGTTAAGACATGTAGGGTGCAAATAGCAATGCCACAGAAGATGCATTTGATGAGAAATGAGCATATGAATCAGAGAAAGAAGGAATTTCAGGTGGACAGTCAGCAGAATATCAGGGACAAAGCAAAAAGGGGTATAATAATACTACTGATTATAAGAGGGGCTCAAGTAGTGAATGGGAAGAGTAATGGTAGATTTGTGGTAGTAAGGGTTTATTGCCAGGTGTAGGATTATACTGACATACATTTATATTCCACCTAAAACTACTGTTATGGTACTTAGAGAATTTGGGGAGAAATAATAGACTTTCAGCAAGAAATATTATTTATGGGTGGGGACTGGAACTTGATTTGCAGTAGTGAGCCTTTCTCAAGGGGACATGTAGGGAAAAATAACAAAAGAGGGTAGATTTCTAAAGAAGTGTATAAGAATATTTGATATGGAAGATGTGAATTTAGTAGTAGGGCCTCTAACATAATTTACATATTATTCCTAAGATACAATACTTGGGCTAGATTCGACAGAAATTCTGTTTCACAGGAGCAATATGTATTTAATTGAAAGCTTTGATACCCATCCAATAAGTACGTAAGATTTATGCAGCTATAAAATATAAAATAAGGATGCAGGAAAATTATGTAAAAGTTAGACATTGCTACTTTCATACCTGTCTGTTAGGTGTTAAGTTGATAGATATGGATCAGTGTAGTTTTGTGGAGGGATGGCAGACATTTGACAAATAAAACAAAGAGGATCCAGAAGAAAGAAAGCAAATAGAAAGTGCCTCTGTTGATTGGGGGTGGCTTGTTGCAGAGAAAGTATTCAATATGGTCACTTGAGACTTTGCATACAGAATTGGTAACATTTACATTTCCTGACAGTAATTGGACTAATGAGGATAAATTAAGATGGTATGGTTCCTGCCTGACTATCTGTATTTGAACAGAGAAACCAGGCATGAATGTCCTCATTCTCCTTATTATTTTCTGTATATTTAAAGCCATTGGCAAAGAAAATAAGGGATTGACAAATTCAAGGATATAACTGGTATGGTACTCAAAAAAAAAATAATCTTTATTTGCAGGTATTATCGTTTTGTACTAGATGTATCCAGAAAGTGATACTTTGATGTGGAATTTTTTGTTTGGATATAAAATAAACAACAAAAAATATATATGTATGTCCATAAGTTGTTACAAGGCTTATGGTCAAGAGAGAGTTGAGGAGCCTAATACAATTTCCCAGTAGACCCAGACCAATGAATGATTATGTGATGGTTAAACGAGTCACACAGAAAGCAAATTGTGGCTGAAGGAGTCAAACCATGGAATATGGCAAGCAGCGTGTTAGTAACATTCAGCCTTACTCGGTGGTAAACTATGATATTCATTCTTAGATCACTATTGTAGTAATGCAGACAAATGGAATATATCCTACCGAGGATACTGTACATCAGGTCAGTATGCCAAAGCTTCAGAACTACTTCCTCAAGTGTCGTATGCTCAGTCTTAGCCCTAGGGACAAGGGCTCCATACCAATACATAGGGGATGTACAGACACCAAAATCCCCATAGCTTTCTTGCCATCAGTCCAGGAAAACAGGATACTGTCAATTCCTCAGTCTGTCAGTCATTCAGAAGGATCCACATTGCCACTGTTGGCAAAAGCCAAGTACCCATTCATGGCACTTATTCTTTGTTTAATTTTATATGTTGGAAACTTGTTAATGCCATCAGAGAGAGGCTGATTCCATACAGAAAGAGACATTGGCATTCTGGATCCTTATAAATGACTGACAAACTGAGGAGTCAACAGTGTCGACACTGTTGTTTTTGCTTAGGGCCTCAACAGAACATTAGGGACTGTGCCATTTGTTAGGCCCTGATCCCAAAAACTGAAGAAACGGTCTTTCTTTGATTATTTAGAGAATAAACAGCTGAAGGCTGTTGTGTGAAAAACCATGTTCACTGACATTCCCACCCTACATGTCCTCTCACAGTCAAAAGAAACCCACGAAACTGAAGTAACATGGAGCTTCTTTGGCTTCCTTCACTTGGTCAGAGCCTGACACACCCATTGAGACAGTTGAGAAGTCTGTTGTCTGTCTGACCTCTGTGTCTGAAGGCATCAAAGGGGAGCCCCGGCTAATGATTTTAGAAGGACCAGACAGAGTTCCTCAAATGTTAGTGCGTGAGGATGTCCTCGGTTTTGTGGAGGGACATTTGAGGAAGAGTCCTTCCCATGTAATTTCTTTGTATACCCTAAGAAGAAGAAGCAAAAATCCTAGCATCTTTCTTTGCCAGTTTCTTCTGTTTCAAGAAATCTTCAACAAGAATGGTAGGATTTTTATCAGGGACTGGGTAAAACACTTATGGCTGTTAAATCTCCCTCATTTTCTTATTTTCTCTCCTTCTACTTATTCTTAAAAGAAAAATGGGTATATCTACTGAAGGGGATTCTTTCTGTGAGCCAGAATCTTATAACTTGGATTCTGCTTTTTAGAATACTGCCCCTTTGGGATATGAATCTGAACCTGTAGATACCATGTCCTCTGACTCCAATCAGGAAGAGCTTTGAGGAAACTCTTCAGGTTTTGCTGCATTTTTATTGGGAGGGTAAACAAATCTGAGTCATAAAACAGATATTATAATACCTTACATATGAATGTGCCCAAGCTTCTCCTGTCCGTCCAGTTCTTAAAGCTTTGGAGAGAGCTTTTCTTTCTGCTTCTCTTCTGAGTCACAGTCAGCTGCACCCAGAAAGACTGACTAGTATTGCAAAATCTGATTCACTCAAATGCTTATGTAAAATCCAGCATCCAACTCTGCTGTTTCCACAGATGCTGACAGGCACTTTAAGCTTTCATCTTTTTCCATTGCTCTCCCTAGTGACATTGATAATTGGGCTATGGGGAAAAAGTGTATATGTCAGCTACTTTAGCTTTTTGTGCTGTTCATAGGTGTGTACTCGGCTAATGGCCCTGGAGCCTTTACAAGCTTAGCCTATAGAAGTGCCTTGGCATCGTGTCGCCCGACGTTAGTTCCCAGTGCCTCTATCAAGCAGAGCCACTGGAGTGATCCCCGGGGTGAAATTTCTATTACCCATCCACTCATCAAGATTTCTCTTGAAGAGGGACAGCGAGGTGCTCTGCTTGACATGTATGGGAAGTCTATCCAGAACATGGGCAGTCTCTGGGTGAGGAACCTGTCCCTCCAGCATGCAATGAGGTTGAGGTCTCTGGAGCATGTGGTGTGGAGGGATTGGGATTTCTTTAAATGTAGTATTTCTAACAGACATGGCTTTGTAAGCCAAGCAGAGATCACCTCTAAGTTAGCGATATGATACAGAGAATATTGGGAGTCTTTTGAGTCTGTCCATGTACAGCATGTGTTTAATGCCTAGGATCCTCTTCGTGAGGTACTTCTGTGGTCGCTCCAGCTGTTTCAGGTGTCTAGTGAGGTACATGCCAAATGGGGCATTATGCTCAATGATTGGTCAAATTAAAGAAGAGTAGAGAGAGACTATGACTTCTTTCTTCCTGGATGCAAAACCCCTGGTAATGAGATGTGCCGTATTGAAGGACTTTCTGACCACAGTGGAAATGTGGTCGTCGAAGGAGAAGTTGCTGTCAATCTGCATCCCCAGATCTCTTATAATGCCTTCAGTGTTCAGTGGGCTCCCGTTGATGTGGTAATTAGTGGGAACTGAGTTTTTACCAAAGGGTATGATGACACATTTTTTGACATTAAGCTTAAGGCCATGGTTTCAACACCAGTCATTGGTCTGATTGAGGCCTTTCTGTAGGATGTCTGCATCACTTAGGGAGTTAATAATGGCTCCCAGCTTGCAATCGTCTGTGAACTTGGTCAACAAGGGTTCCTTTGTGTTGGCCTGGACTTCTGAGAAGCAGATGCGGAACAGGAGAGGACCCAGGAACTATCCCTGTGGGACCCCATACGTGACTGGTCGGGAGTCTGACATGGAGTCCACTTCTTTCACTCTGTGTTTTATATCTGTGAGCCAATTTGCAACCCACCTAGATTGATGCCTAGTTTGGTGAGTTTATCAATAATTCCTGTGTAAGGAATGGTATCAAAGGCCTTGGCCAGATCGAGGTAGGCTGTATGCACTTCTTACCTACATCCACAGCTCTGGTGACTGACTCAAAGAAGTCAACCAGGTTGAGCAGGCATGATCTCCCTTTCACAAAGCCAAATTGCATGGGGTCTAGAGTTTGGAGATGTCCTATATCTTTGTAAATCAGGTCCATGATGATGCGCTCCATAGCTTTACATATCAGACATGTCGGGCGAATGGGGCGATAATTCCCAGGGTCTGTAGTCGCTCCCCGTTTATGGAGCGGGATGACTGCAACAGTGCACCATTCAATAGGGACAAAGCCTGAGGTGAGGCTGTGACTGAACAGGACACACAGATGTCATGCCAGTTCACTTTGCAGTTCATGTAGAACACATCCAGGGATATTGTCGGGTCCCATGGAAGCAGTATTCTTGGCCTTGGACAATGCGGTTTTAACCTGTGCTGCAGTAATGCTGGGTGCCTGACATTCTTCCAGTATTGTGATTGGTCCTTTGGGGGGGGGGGTAAAGTTGGCATTGAATCTGTCGGCCAGTATGTTGGCAATATCTGTTGGCTCAGTATAGGAGGTGCCATTGTGCAGCAACTCAGAGCAAATCTGGGTGTTGCCGTGGAGGTTCTTGATATAACTATAGAAGGTTTTGTGATTGTTTTTAGTGTCTGCCGCAATTTTGCCTTTATAGCTGGCTTTGGAGGATTTGACGAGGGACCTCAACTTTTTGTTGAGGCTAATAAGGGAGTTTTTCCAGTCATGGGACTTCAGCTTTTTCTGCAACAGTTTCTTCCTTCTGTTGTAGAGTTTATTAATGGCAGGGGACCACCAGATTGGCTTCCTTTTTTTGGAGGAAAGCATCTTGGTTCTGTTGGTATGGCTAGTTCCATGCATTTATGTACATGTTCGTACAGTGCATTGGAGTATGACATGGGTGCTGTGAAGTTAGCCACCTCTGTTTTTAGGAGCCCAAAGTCCACTTTGGAGAAGTTTTTCAAGGTGGTAGTGGGAGGTGTGGGTGAGATGTGGATTTCCATGGTGATTAGTTTATGGTCGGATCTGAGCAGGGAGGGATTTGACTATTGGTGTAGAGCAACGGTCACCCATATTGGTAATAACCAGGTCAAGGATGTTGCTTCCTGTAGTGGAGGTCAGAATGAGCTGGCCCAGGGCATTGGAACTGATGAATTCCAGGAAGCGTTGGGCCACCGTATTGGTGCTTGAGTAGTTTTCCCAGTTGATGGAGGGGTAGTTGAAGTCTCCTAGTATGAGAGTGTTGGGTTGGACCTTGATAGATTCCAGGGTGTTTAGGAATGTGGAGTGAGAGTCTAGGGACATGGTTGGGCACCTATAGCAGGTTATGACCTGGATCGCTGTCTCTTACCCAGTGTTAGTTATACCTGAAATATCTCAGATGCATTATGCTGGGCTACTAGTCAGGAGGTGTGCATGTCCTTTATGAATATGGAGACACCACCGCCTTTGGAGCTTCGGTCCATGCTTCGGGGCCGAAAGGTGTGGAATGAGTTATAGCCTGGTAGCGTAGGGGTGCTTTCTGCCGCTTTAAACGAGGTCTCCATTACAGCACAAATGTCAGTGTTCTCCATTGTTAGGAGTGCTTCGAGTGAGTGCATCTTGAGATTTAAATTTCTAGCGTTGAGCAACATGACCCTCAGTTTGTATTTATTTATAGCTGTTATGGTGGTAATTTGGTCTTTGGAACACCGCCTAAAAAGGCACTGTAGGGGTGGCAAGAGCTTTAGCCAGTACCCGGAAACCCAGGGATGACAGATACAGGCCATCTCTGTGACAAAGCATCGAGGTCTGTCAGTCATGTCATCCCAAGCAAGACAGATACTGGATCCCCTTAGAATGACACCAGAAACTTAGCCAATTGTTGAAGTCAATAATTGTTTGTTTGTACTGCAGTATCATTCTGGTTGAAGGTAGGATAGTGCTCAGGGCTAAGGTCATACCTGCCTGGGTCACATAATCCGAGAACTCCACCATGTCTCTCTTCATGTAGTCCAGGGAGGTGCGTGTCAGATCATTCACACCCACATGGACAATGACAAAGTCATACTTTTACTTGTTGTGGCATGACCTGAGTGCGTGTGTTATGTCGGATTCTGGCACTTGATAGACAATAGACTATTACCTTCTCTTTATTCACCCTAGTGAGTGGGACTTCTCTGTGCTCACTATTAAGTCACCTATGATTAGTGTATTGGGCAAGGTTTGTAGCCTTAGGGGCTTAGGTTGAGGGGCACACCTGCGGTTTGTGCTGTGTTGTGGTCGAGTGCGTTTCTATCTTGGATGTCTCTGCTGTTTGGGTAAATTTCTATTGAGAGCCTCCATGAAAGTGTGTGTGTGGTTTGTGTTTTTATGTGAGAGCTGTGATGGTGAGTGTTTTGGATGGCTAGGTGTTCCAATTTGGTGTGGTGCATGTGTTGACTTCTTGACCACCTAGTCCGGTCTTGGCTGGAGAGGGCATAGCTTCCAATTTGATGATATAAGTGCATCTCTCTGAAGTCGGAGTGTTTGGAGGTAAGAGGAGAGGGTTGTCTGTGTACATGAGGCAGTTGCTACACTGCCTCAGAATGCCCAAGTGCACCAGGTTAATAGAAGAAAGCACAGGGAACTGCCCTTTAATCATGCCAGGAGGGGTGATTGTAACTACTAAGTACTGGAGCTATTCCGTGAAGAATGACTAGTGCTGGTGACACTTAGGTGTACTACAATAATTGCTTCAAAAACCTGTTTAACACACATGCAAAGAAGGGGCTACTTCAGTACCCCAAATTTACAGTTACTCGAATCTGATTTTACTGAGACGACAACACTAAACTTTAACTAAACTGAAACCTCACATTACTGCAGTTTTTAACTGGGAAAGAAAATACTTGGCCAACATGGTGAAAGTTGCCCTTTTCTCCACTGTAGTGCAATCCCGGAGTTGGTATATTTATTTGGGGGGGGGGTGTAGCCTCCCACCCCCCCAATCTGGGTAGACTTGACGTACTGTGTTGCGTTTTCAGGTTCAGTGTTGGCCAGGTATTTTCTTTCCCAGTTTCAAATTGCGGTAATGTGAGGTTTTGGTTTAGTGAAAATTTGGTGTTGTCATTTTGGTAAAATCATATTTGGGTAACTGTAAATTGTCTACTCAAGTAGACCCGCTAAGATATCTTCTTTCCATTTTTGACAACATGAGCAACCCTAATCAAATGTATCTGACTGTGATGCTAATGCGAACTATATCTTCTACTTCCCAAGTAGCAGCCCATTCTAAGAAGTGTGCATGTCATGTGGCAGATGCTCCTTGTAGGGCTGCTGCCTCTGGTTTGGTACTGAGAAATGTACTTGTGGTTAAGATTGCAGTCTCTCTTAGAAGATGTAAAGCTAATTTTTTGCTGCTGCTATAGATAATGGCTTCTTTTTTGGATCCTCTTCAACAGAAATTGGAAGAAAGTGGTAAATTATGTAGGGAGTGTATACAACTCTTCCTTTTCCCTGCTCCAAGATTTCAAAGAAATTACTCCTCCAAGTCAGGCCCTTTCCATCATAAATCTTCAGAACAGAGGGCCAAAAAATCTAAAAAGAAATGGCAAGGTACACATAAAACTGATTTCAAGGGAGCATAATGCCCCTTCCGGGGCAAACCTTCAACCTTCTGACAACTCCCAGCCTTCCCTCTTCCAATATTCAAAACAAATTTTCTGTCAGTCTTCCTTTTGAAAGGAGATCACAGCAGACACCTGTGTATTGAGAATCATCCAGTAAAGGGTATACTCTACATTAGAAATGTCTCCTTTTTCAACACTCAATTCAAGTTCCATATAACCAACAGCACTTAGTACTCTTTTATCATAACTTTTCACCAGGAGGTAATAGACCCCCCCCCCCAAAAAAAAGGGGGGACGACGACTTTGAGACATATTGTGGCTCTGCCAGTTCTAAATAAATGAAAATTTTCAAAATTCACCTTGTTTTCCAAAAGCCTTTTTGGCTGCCCTTGGCCTCAAGGATGGTTATTTTCATATTCCAATCCATTCTCTCCACAGGAAATTGATGAGATTTTGTGTCTTTGGCTTGTACCTTCAGTTTACTTTTCCCTCTTTCTGGACTTTCCCTCTCCATGAGTGTTCACAAGTGTATAGTCCCAATAGTAGCATTCTGCAAGCTCCTGGATATCCATATTTACTCCTACTGGGATAATTTTCTCATTCAAGCCACTTCTCATCAAAGAATGATTCATGACATGCAGTCCACAGTCAGTCTCATAATCTGGGATTCACTTTGAATTTCAACAAGTCCAACCTTCTTCCTCCTCATTCTTAGGTGTACCTAGGTTGTCTTGTACAATCTCTTCTGATATGGCTTTTCTTCCTTCAGACAAGATTGTATTCATAACAGAGCAGTTTCTGTTCTTGACAAATCTGTTCCTGACCTCTGCAAAAGAGAGTCTCAAAGTCCTGGGGTATAGGTCATCCACTATTCAGATGATTCTTTTCACCAGACTCTATATGAGAAAAATCTAGTGATACCAAAAGTCTTTTTGGACTCATCTCTGTCTTTATCTGTTTTACCCCGGTCTTCTCTTGCCATTCATGAAGGTAGAATTGTATTAGTAAATCACAAAAATAAACCAGAATACAGGAGTTCCCTTTCAGATTTCTCCTTGTGTTCAGAGCATTTTAACAGATGATCAGACATAGCTTGTGGAACTTGTTCAAAGGTCTTCACTGTGTAAGTAATATGGTCAAAAAGGGACAGAAAACAACACATAAATATAAAATTGATTCTCTCTCTCCAGTCCATCCATCACCTTTGAAACATTCCTACCGTCAGCATTACTGCAATAGTGATCTAGCTGAACATCTGTTATTGTAAGATGTCCTTCCATATCACTGTTGCAGTATTCCTTACTGAAGAGATTTCCTGCCAAGAGTAGGCCAGTGTCCGCCCAGCATACCAAAGCCTTAGGATTAGCCTTAGGTGTGCCGTACATCACATATGTGGTCCCAGTGCACAGCATAGTGCACAGGTGATGTACGGACATACCAACCTCAGAACTTCTTTGTCACCAGTCCAAACATCATCTTCAGTCATTGATCCGAACATTCCTCATCAGTGCTGTTTACCAAGTTGTCACCAGATAAGTGCCCCATTGGGGTTTTTCTTCTAATATTTATTTTTTTTTTAGATTTATGAGTTTGCATGTCATCCAGAAAGGGAAAATGTCAGTGTGGGAGACAGATTCCCTATAAGGACCATCACAAGCAGTGTCTTTTTTTTTTTTTTTTTTTTTTTTTTTTTGCTTAGGTGCTTCTCTCCACCACTCCATTTGTCAGGCATTTGCCCCCAAGACTCTTTGTAGTGGTCTCTTCTCCTTGTCCATCTACCTAGAGAACCAGTTTCTTAAACTTTTAGCTCAGTGTGCTATGGTTTAATCATCCAGTCCAGAAAGTCAGCCATTCACCAAGAAGACGACCAAGAAAGTGTTGTCTGTGCTGCCTCCTTTGGACATCTCTCTCGAGGCTGGTGAAAGCTTGGAGGACTGTCTGGTCATTCCGTCAGATTCCTCTGCTGTGACCATGTCAGAGGTCGTCATGGATTCGATTCCTCACATGTCCTCGGAAGCTCTGCAGATATCCATTATGGATGTTGAGAGGGAACTTTGGCTGATTATTTCTGAGGGACCAAGAGGTGCTCTGCAAGTACTAGTTAGGGAGGAGATTTCCACTGCTTTGAGTGTTGGCAGGGTTCTAAACCTCCTAAGGTCTTTAGGGCTAACATCCATTTAAGGAAGCAGCAGAAAACTAAGCATATCTCCCATGCTCCAAAGGATCCCCAGCATGAATGGCAGGATTTTACACAGAAGTTGTTTAATGTCCTCATGGCCTTGATTCTGAGGAGGAAGACTCAAGTCAACCCAGAGACTCCTTTTGAGGAATTTTCTTGTGGGGATACCATCTCTTGAATGATGGAATTCTTTAAATGTGATTGTTCTAAAGTTTCTGGTACTTGGAATAAGTACTATGAACTCTTCCGTATGGAGTCTCCTAAGCCTTGTGCAGTTCCTCCTCTTCTGGCTGCCTTGTTGGACACCTTTTCAGCAGCATCTCAGGCTCCTGATTCTCAAGCCCCAGCCCCTGATAAGTTTTATAAGGTGCCTGATGAGTGTAAGTTTCTTTATAAATGCCCTTCTGCTGAACCTTCAGTTGTGTCTGTTTCTTCTGACAAACCTTCTGAACTTTTGTCTTCTACCAAACTGCTTCCTTCTGATAAGGATAGTAGGTCTATGGAGAGACTAGGGAAAAGCAGTATACTGCTGTTACCCTGGCCTTTTAGGCTATTAATTATCAAGCTCATTATGACCAGGTATGTCCTAGCTCTTCTTTCTCAGGCCTGTCAGGTCATTTATGATTTCCCTGATTCTGAGAGTATTGCTTTATTGGGTTCATTATCTCAAGTGACCCGTCATTCAATTCAATGTACAGTGGATATAAAAAGTGTACACACCCCTGTTAAAAAAACTAGGTTTTTGTGATATAAAAATGAGACCACAATAATTCATTTCAAAACTTTTCCCACCTTTAATGTGACCTGTAACTTATACAATTCAACTAAAAAACAAACAAATCTGTTAAGGGAAAAAGTATTTAAAAATGTACAATAAGCTGGTTGCATAAGTCTGCACACCCTTAAACTAATACTTTGTTGAAACACCTTTTGATTTAATTACAGCATTTAATCTTCTTGGGTAGGAGTCTATCAGCATGGCACATCTTGACTTAGCAATATTTGCCCACTCTTCCTTGCAAAAGCGCTCCAAATCTGTCAGATTGCGAGATCATCTCTTGTGCACAGCCCTCTTCAGGTCACTCCACATATTTTCTATTGGATTTAGGTCTGGGCTGTGGCTGGGCCATTCCAAAACTTTAATTTTCTTCTGGTGAAGCCATTCTATTTTTGATTTGGATGTATGCTTGGGGTCATTGTTGTGTTGAAGGGTGAAATTCCTCTTTATCTTAATCTTTCTAGCAGACATCTGAAGGTTTTGGGCCACAAGGGACTGGTATTTGGAACTGTTCATAATTCCCTACACCTTGACTAAAACACCAGTTCCAGCTGAGGAAAAGCAACCCCAAAGCATGGTGCTGCCACCACCATGCTTCACCGTGGGGATGGTGTTCTTTTGATGATGTGAAGTAGTGTTTTTGCGCCAAACATACCTTTTGGAATTGTGGCCAAAAAGTTCAGACTTTGTCTCATCAGACCATAACACATTTTCCCACATGCATTTGGGAGACTTGATGTATTGGTTTTCAAATTTTAGCCAGGCCTGGATGTTTTTCTCTGTAAGAAAAGGCTTCTGTCTTGCAACCCTACCCCATAGCCCAGACATATGGGGAATACGGGAGATTGTTATCACGTAGTACACAACCAGTACTTGCCAGAAATTCCCTCAACTCCTTTAGTGTTGCTGTAGGTCTCTTGGCAGCCTCCCTGACCAGTTTTCGTCTGGTCTTTTCATCAAGTTTGGAATGACGTCCAGTTCTTTGCATCGTCACTGTATCCCATATTTTCTCCACTTTTTGATGACTGTCTTCACTGTGTTCCATGGTATAGCCAAAGCTGTGGAAATTTTTTTGTACCCTTCTCCTGACTGATGCCTTTCAACAATGAGATCCATTTGATGTTTTGTAAGGTCTCTGCGAACCATGGCTTTTGCTGTAGCAGGCAACTGAGTAAATGTCAGGAAAATTCTACTAGGACAGCTGAACTTTATTTGGGGTTAATCAGAGTCTCTTTAATTGATGGGCAGGTTTGTACCCAAGAAGAGTGAATGTTGTAATTAAATCAAAAGGTACTTCAACAAAGGATTAGTTTAAGGGTGTGCACACTTATGCAACCAGCTTATTGTACATTTTTTATATTTATTCCCTTAACAGATTTGTTTGTTTTTCAATTGAATTATACAGGTTACAGGTCACATTAAAGGCGGGAAAAGTTTTGAAATGATTTATTGTGGTCTCATTTTTTTTATATCACAAAAACCTGGCATTTAACAGGGATGTGTACATTTTTTGTATCCACTGTATGCAGAGATTCAGGTAGGTGTTTACTGTTTAAGGGTTTTTGGGTAGGAATTTTTGTGATTTTTTTGGGGGGGGAGTTTTAGAAGTAGGTTGAGGTAGGTAGGTAGGTGAGAGTGTGAGTGTATAAGTGTTGACAGTAGTGATTTTTGTACATTTGTAGTGTGTGTTTGTACAACGGAAGTGTAGCGTGTGTAGCGGTGGGTTTGTTGTGTTATTTGAGGTAGTGTGACCTTGGAGTTGGTATGTATAAGTAGTGGGGCTGTGGGGGGGTGCAGGGGGGCTTGTAGGATTAGTTGGGTTTTGTTTATGTGTGTTGTCTTGGTTTGTTATGGTGTAGGGAGGAAGATCTTATTTGTGTTTTTGTTTGTGTGGTGAAGGGTATATTAAAAAAACACAGCGTCATATACTGAAAATTCGGTATTATGAACTTTCAGGGTAGTGAAGTTTTTTTACTTTTTCGTTGTAGTGTACCTTAGGCATTTTCATGTAGAGATACTGAAATTCGATATTTCAGTATTTCGAGATTTGAAATTGAACCTGTGTGTGTGTGTGTGTGTGAGTGTGTGTGTGTGTGTGTGTATATAAATCAGTATCATAGCCTATTGTTAAATGTTTTGCAGTGCATGACTAAGTATTGTAATCACTGGCAGTCTAAAGAGTTTACATTCTTTAAATATATAAAAAAGAAGTATCAAAAGATTTGTAACAGAAGCCAGTGTATTGCTTATAAGTGCACCATGCACTTGACTGCACAGTATTATAAACTGAATGAATAAGAGATGATAAATATTGCTCAATTAAGAGATTTGCAGCTAAGAAACCGGTTAGTTATTTCAGCTGGTCTTATGAGTAAATAAGCATTGCTTCCGTATGAATCTAATTTTGGAAGTGACAGCAATAATTGTGCATTCAAATTAATGTGTTACTCTCGTCTGCTGATTTTCATCTTTGTCAGTAGCCTTTCTGTACTATTGGTTGTCATAGGATCATGAGCTGTTCTTTTTCCCCATGTGCCAGCATTAGTATGATAGGCATTTGGAGAGGGCCATCATCCTGCCAGCTATGGAAGTGCTTGTGCCCTGCCATACATCTCTTCTTTGGCACATTGCCTGGAGGAGTACCTTATCTCAACAGCTGGATATTTAGCTCCACTCCTCTCAGACAAATGCTGTCTGTGCTTCAGGGCAGACCGTATTTGTTCCCATGCTGAACAATTATACAGCACCCTCTCTCCCAAACAGACTCTTCATTCCAGACTTAAGCTAGTAGGATGTTTCTCTTGTTAGCTGTAACCTCGCCCCTAAGCGCCACTGTGAGGACTTGTCATCATGAGGGCCCTACTGTGCTCTCTTCTAATGCTTGCATGCTTCTACCCACACTTGCTTAGAGAGCTACAGTCACTGGCTTGGGTTGCCTGAAGTCAATGGGTGCATCAGTGGTGCAAGCACACATCTCTGACTGACTGAGGAGTACCACTGGCAGCCAAAACAACCATTCCCTCACCCAGGATGGGCAAGCCGGCATCAGCAGCTGACCTCCAGTCTTCCCTACCTGTCTCCTGCAGCACTAGAGCTGCTACTTGAATTAAGGCTTATGCTCAGGGCTTTATCCCTGTGTAGCACAGAGACTGAATCAAGATGGTCTTCTGACTGGTTGTTTTGCAATGTGTTCATTTACCAAAGCTGAAACAGATGATCATGGCAGTTATCTCAGACTAGAGCTTAAAATACAGGGATTAAAAATTAGCAGTGTCAATTGTTTAGTGCTTGTGTGATGACAAATATATTTACATTTATTCCTGGTGCAGACTTCTAAATACTGCTTGTCTAGTATTAAGATTAATTTATTTTGAATGGATGATACCTAGTTTTACAGTTTAATGCCAGCTGGTGCTAAGTTGCTGGGCATTGTTTTTGTTTTCTCTTGCTTTGATTGACGTAGTAATGTTTTTCTTGTGCTGAATTGGATCTGCTATCAATGCATTATGTATATTGTGTTCATACTACTGAAGTTTGTATTTTTGACCATGCTTTGTTTACAGTCTAGTTACTGTTTATTCTTGTTACTCCTTCCCAGGCTTGGCATGAAAGTTGTCCACCTGAATCAGTGCTCTACCCTGGCTAACAAAGAATGACTACTATACTGATTCTGTCACTGTCTTCTTCAGTTTCAGTAACTCACTATTGATTACTCAAACACTGTTTCACTCACAGTTCGCAGTAAGTAAAAAAAAAGTGTTTTTTGCAACCCCCCACATCCATGAATTCTAAATATACTGCCTGTGAGGTTGCTACTGCAACGTGGAGAAAGTATATTTAGGGATGGGGGGTTGGTATAATGATTAAGGTGTTTACCTCATAGACACCAAGTACAAGGTTTGATTCTCACATTTGAAAGGGAAATTGCTGGGCTGAAATTGGCACACAAGGGCAGACAGTTTATTACTTGTCTATGAACCTGTGTCTGTGTTGAGAGTGTGTTGTAGTTGAATACACAATAAGATGTATTTGAGTGTTTTGCACTCGAGTACCCAGTCAGGTATGTCCAAGTCTCAGACTTAAATGCACAGAAGTGTTCAGGTGAGAGAATGTAAGCCTGAGGAGCAGCTGAACATGGAATAAGTAAAATACAACCTGCTGAAATGCAACTCTGTACCATCCTTTAATGTGTAAAATTCCTTTGTCTTCTGTTGTCAATTACAGGGGCACCCATGGATATATGGCACCTGAAGTATTACAGAGGGGCACAGCCTATGGAAGCAGCGCAGACTGGTTCTCCCTTGGCTGCATGTTGTTCAAACTCCTTCGAGGGTAAGTATAAGGGCATAACTGCCTCAGCAGCACTAAAAACTGCATTGTGTTTATTTATGAAACTATTTATTTGCTACTGTGCTGAAAGCAGATGCGCACACATCAGGTTTTCCTTTTTATTTGTTTTCGTTTTCTTTCTTTTTTTTTCTTTTCAATTTGGTCAAAACAGTCAAATGCATTTACTGATTTTCACAGCAGTCAAGTAAAGGTTAAAAAACGTATGGAACATGCTTGGAATAAAAGAATGCAGGGGTGGTTCCAAGAAACCAACATAACTGTCTGTCTGGATATGCCAAGCTCATTTTTGCCTTATCACTGAGCTACATTGCCACATTCTTTTAAACAGAGGGATGCTGTGTATTTGTCTGCAGAGCACTTTCCTGTGTGTGTGTTATACGTGTGTATTACACAGATGTTTGAAGAGGAGTTAAATAGTGTAGAGTTTCCAGTGCTGTTATCAGTGAAAGTAGGCACTGAATTCATTGGAAGCCAAAGTCATCTACAGAGATGTGTGTAGCATCACATTGCTATGGCAGGATTAGAATGTTCACCTGTGCCACTGATGACCTGAGCTTGGTGAATAATTCGCATATCATATGATGATACAAAGAGAGATAAGGACTGAGTAGAATGAAGACGGACACATTCCGCCTCTTGAAGGAGGAAAGGGGAAGAGTTTTCTATCCCATCCTGTTGGAGACAGAAGGTGCGGCATCTTGTGGGCATGCAGGAGTATGACAGGTGACTGTTAAGTGGCATGCATTTGGAAGTATTTGTCCTGGCAGTTTGTATTATACTTAATTGCCAGGCAAACAAGCTTACTATGTGTAATGTAAAACAAAAAAGGCTTATCTGTTGTAGTAGGACATTGGTTCAAGATCCATTTCCCAAGTCCAGAGTAGGAATGAGGAAATTGAAAAAAAAAAGTATGTGCACACTGCATCCATCATTTTCTATGAGCCTTGCCTGTAACATTCCCTTATTTTTAACTGCTGAAAGGGGAGGTATTGCTAGTGGCGGTAATTGAATTAATGTTTTCTGTCTCAACACTGATTAGAAAGTATTTAGAACTGACATAAGGTGGGGAACTAACTGCACTATGGATTGAATGTCCAATTTTTTCAAAAGGTACAAGTCCGGTGTGGTGTTTAATAAATTTTTAGCTCAAGGTTCTTAAAGGTGTTAAATATTTCAGAGACAGATATCATGTGGTATCATTAATCTGTAGAAAAAATAGGTAAAAGGTACCTTTCCATTGTTACAAGTGAACATTTTTTCCCCTGTTTGCAAAGTCGAACTTGATCCTTGGCTTTGTTTCTACTTAGAATTTTGTTCCCGGGCGGGTCCAATTGTTGTTTTTTTCTTACAGGCCTTACAGCAGTACAGAGACATATTTATGTGGCTTCAGTCATAGCTGGTGCTTTAAGAGAGGCAGAATAACACAATAGGGGTGTTGAGATAAGAGCGCCTCTGCCACTTTTGCAGTTGCAATTTTTTTTTTTACTTCTTTCTTTTGCTCTTCTGGTGAGCTTCCAAGCAGTTTAATTTTCATTTTAGTAGCCTGCATTCTTTTAGCTTATTTCTTTGTGTTTCATTAGTCATAGTTAATGTTTTTCCCCCCTTTTACATAGGCACAGTCCATTTCGGCAGCACAAGACCAAAGACAAGCACGAGATTGACAGGATGACCCTGACAATGGTATGACCTACTGATGACACTTATTTTTCATATTTTCTGTTTGTTTGTGAATGAGATGGTCTGGGTAAGATAGAATGTCAGCATTGTTCAACTCCCAAGTGTTGTAAATTAATGACCATGCCATTCACCTTTAAGATACAGTGATGTATGAGGGCATGAGCCATATGACCAATGGGTGTTTTGATGTTTGCAAGAAAGTCAGTGAGCTAGCATTATCTGTCTCATGTCTCATCATTACTAAGGACTTTTGCTTACTGTGGTCCCTCACATTAATTTCTGAAGATATCTTCTGTAAAGACCTGGATAAGATTAGGGCTAATGCTGCTGCTAGTTTACATGGATTTATGCTAGACTTCCATGCCTTACTTGTTTATTTCATTAAAAAAATATGTAATGGTTATTTTTCAGAAGTGTGGAGAGATGCTGTCATGGCGCCAGTTCATAATGGGGGAAAAATAAGGCATTGGTAAACTGTAACAGTGTGATGCATGTAATTGATAAAGGAATTTCTTTTTATATTATTTATCTTTGTCCTAAACATTTGACGGCATGCCTCATTTGCCTACTGGTGGAATCTTGTCATCACTGGGATTTAATAACCATTTTACACTGGATCAGTAATTGTTTAGCATATTGTAATTGCCAAAGTAGGGTTGAGTCTGTACCCTGAGACCAAACAGTTAAAAGGGGAATCCTGCAAAGTTGCATTCATTCTTTTACCTTTTTCTGTTTAACATATTTGTTTTGCTGCTGTTGACCACATCAGGACAGACAGGTTCGCAGTCAGTAGTAAAACTGGTTCTGTAGTTTCCATTCTCAGTGATGTTTATCCTTCATTGATACTTTGACCATCATTTTCACTTCAGTAACAACAATCAGATTTTTGACAACGGTTGATTGTTATGGGCCTTGCTATCATTATTGATAGGACTTTGAATTTTGAGGTCAAAGTAAGTATAATCACTGCCAAGTGTTTCTTGACTGTTAAGAACACAGTGTTTCCTCGAGAGGGCGGGACAATGGCAAGGTGGAACAGTAACAATTTGAATTGTAAGAACCTATCATTGTTGCCTCACAGCAAGAGGTTCCCCAGTTCAGTTCTTGGCTGGGATGCCTTCTGTGCGGAGTCTACATGTCCTCCCTGTGTTTGCATGGGTTTTTCTCTGGATTCTCCTGTTTCCTCCCACAGTCCAAAGATATGTCGTAGGTGGATTGGACACTCTAATTTGGCCATAGGTGTGTGTGGGTGTATGTGTGCTGTGTGGATAAACTTCTGTGGCAGGGCTAGCCACCCGGCGATGTAAACGTTGGCTCTAGATGATTGTCACTGTTGAAGTGACACCCTGACCCCATGTGCAAAAATGGGAAAAAGGGGTTGTGAATGGATGGAGTGTTTCCTCACGACACCATGAAGTTTTTAAGATTTCCTTATGTAAGGTATTAGTTTAGGCCTCATATGAAATATGGAGTTGCATTCTGCATTTATAAAATGTGGCATGTTAAAAGGCTTGAGTGAGAACAGGAGGCTGTTACAGTTCAAATTGTTACTGTTTGACATTTGTACTAGTTGACAAGCAGAGTTTAAGTTATTTGCATTATGATGTGGATTCTTTAGAGGTGATATGATTTTGAGAAATTAATCTTTAGCTACTTTTCTTTGTTTTAAGTTTCTGACTCGTTCATACACAGCAAGAAACATGAATTGTTTGGTGGATACAGGTCGATATTAATTTAAGAAAAAAATTCTTTTGCATCACTGAGGCCAGTTTATGTGATTTACTTTGTTTAGAGGTTCGTTAGGCTGCCTACCTTACTAGCCTTCAAAACCAGCCTACAGATTAGAGTCAGAGTTATGGTGTATGATCCAGACTTTTTTTTTTTATGCAGACATCCTGATAACCTCTGATTTCTTCCGAGATGCAGTACTGCTGTATATCTGTCATTCTAGCTGAAGAAAATAGCGGGACCCTTTCAGCCTATCCCTGTTACTCATTTGCATTCGTTTGCATTTTAATTTACTGATGGTTTCATAAGAGGGAAGCCAGTTAACTGTTCACTTTTCCTGTACCTGTGGGAGATCTTAAACAAAGTAGTACCCTTATTGAAGAGAGCCTATTCCAAGTGCTTTTAGGACAGTTGTCCCATTCTTGTAGACTGTGGGCATCATGGTAGAAGTCACTTGACTTGCCATTTACAGACCTCAAGACACACTTGTTGAAGACTTTCTCATTGAAGAAAGTATTGCCAATAGTATGAGCTGTACGTTTTTTTAGCCAGCTGTCATACCGACATCTTGAACGAAGGGAGATGTCAAGTTCTGTTCTAATGATGTATAAAGGCTCTGGAACATGGACTAGAAGGGCTGGCATCCATTGTGGCAATTCCTCATAAATGAGTGATAATGCAGCAGTGATCTATTTAGTCAGACTTCTACTGTTATGGTGAGTAAACTCACACAACTGTACTTTGTTTTTATTACACACACACACACACACACACACACACACACACACACACACACACACACACACACACACAACTTGAATGTATCATATTGCCCAGTCTCATTTGTTTTAGTGCTGTTGGTGCCTTAGCACAATTGCCGACTGCAAGCATCCATCCTTGCTGGGAATACAGGCTCAAAAAACCAAAGTTAGTAAAGCCCCTCTTCTTCATATGTGCCAGTCACTACTATTTATGTTCTTAGAGCTCTTCCTCTCCCATTGCAGTCCATTTGCCAATGTACTGTGAAATGTTGGAGTATTCCTATTTCACTGCACACCCATCCTCAGCAAATGTACTTTTGACAGTACTTCCCCCATTCTAGTCTCAGGTCAGAAGAATATAGAATACTAGAACAGTCCCGAAGCACATTTCATTGTACATCTGTCTTTGGAAAGCATCTTCACCATGCAGGATCAGTCATTTATGCAAGGTTAAATGTGCAGTGGAGGAGTTGATGAAATAAATTTCTTAAGCATCTGATTTTAATGTTGTCAGTGTACTGTAGGGGCACTACTTAGTGCAGATGCTGCAGAGGGCTCCAGCATTGTCATGGAAAATCTAGAGCACTGGAGTAGTGGATAGGATTGGGGTGAATGACTGCTGTTATAGCACATCATTATTGGTGTGACAGTGCTGCCACCAAAACCATTCAAGCCCTTTTCTGGTTACATGGTTACCACATATCCAACCTCTACCACCTGTATGTCAGCATTTTTGTTTTTATCATGGTGCTGTTTGCTGCACTAGTGTCTGGCATCCTGAGACTGTTGGGGGTTGGTATTTGTATACCTCCTTTGTGTATGTGATCCAGCAAAGTGGATACTGCTGGAATGGTGCTATCAAGAGATGAGTCTAGGTCCATGGTCTGTCATTTTAGCCATTGCGTGAAGCACCAGCTCATTGCAATGAAGGGAGGTTATGAATTCCAGCCATTGCTTATAGGAGTTTCATGTTGTAATTCCATGTTTATAGCATGTTGCTTTTTAATATCACAGGAAACTTCATAATTTTTCCAAATATTTTTGACAGTATGTTTTCAGTCATGCATTATTTTTTAATGAGCTTCACCATAATTGTCATTACTAATTGAAAGCCCATTAGCATTGTTAATTTCTACTTTGATAAAATTTGTGTGAATTGGTACCCTCTTTTGAAATCCTTAGACTCCGTGCTGTACTGTACAAATGAAAAGATTAATGCTGGTGGTACTGCAGACATTTCTTCAACTCCAAGCTTTCTGAGTATAACGGAGCATGCACTGTCTGACATTTTGGTTTTTAATGGTATTTGCTATAGTTCTGTGAAAGTTTAATTCATATAAATGTGCCTGTAACTCCTGCTATTATCTGCTTGTGGTCATTAATTTAATATTGACAAAAATTGCATAATTCTCATGTAAAATGTGTCACTGACTGTTTTTCTTTTGTATGTTAGCAGTATAACATGTCTGTCCAAGTCCATACCTTAGACTTTACTTTAGAGGATGGAGACAGTTTTACTTGTATATTTATGTAATCATTAATGTCTTTTTTGGCAGACGGTTGAACTTCCAGATACGTTTTCCCCAGAGCTGAAATCATTGCTTGAAGGGCTACTGCAAAGAGATGTCAACCGGCGACTTGGATGTCTTGGACGAGGGTAAGAAATTCCACAACAATTCTTAACAGACATTCTACTTTATTTTTAATGGCTGATTCTCTGCAAACCTTGGTCAAGGACATGGCTTTTAAAGTTGTCAGTTGTCATATTACATGGTTATATATGGGATGGTCGAGTGCCTTTTCTCTTCTGAAATAGTGGACAACCAAAGTAATGGAAAGTACAAGTGTCTTATTCCAGCTGAATATAATGTCTTCCAGGTAGCACAAGTAAAAGTAAAGTGCCATATTAAGTCAGCTTCTGGTATGTGTATATCTGCAGCCGAAGTATTGACAACTCCTATTTCTTGTTGTGGTCATATGCTGTATACTAGGGCCTGGATTGAAACACATGTAACACACTTCTACTTTAAGCATTATGTATGTCACTGTCTTAACAGGTAAAATAAAACCTTGCCACTATAATATCTTTTTTTATTTTTTATAATGTCCTCCTTTGGAACACTGTTGTATTTCAAACTGAGTTATCCTGCTGAAGTAACCTGATGTCCACCTGGCATACCAAATCCAAAACTTTCTGGATCCTCCATACACCTGACATATGACCTCAGCCCATAGACACAGGGTATCATAAGTGGACATGTAAGTGTAAGATCCTCAGACTGTCTTGCCACCAGTTTGAAGGTAGGATCTTTGTTCTTGTTGGTCTGAACATCACTTTGTCTTTGCTGCTTCCATTGTGTAGAATTACTCAGCTAAGTACTCCACAGGGAATCTTCTTTTTCTTGCCTTTATTACAGAAGATTTGTTAATATCAGCTAGAAGGGGGCAGTGTGACCTTCATAGGCAGATCCCTTGTAAAGATGTCCACTCCAAGTGTTTTGCCTAGGGGCTGAACACAACTACAGGAATTGTAAAGTCTGTCAGTCATTTGTTCCTAAAACCCTATGAACAAGACTTAACTCTTCAGAAACTTATTTAGAGACTTGACATCTGAAGCATCTTGTACAAAGCAAGATCATTGACCTCAGATGTCTTGCTTGCATGCAAAAAGATGTTCAGGAAAGCTAGGCTTAAAACTTCAGCTGCTAAGTCTGACTCAGATGTTCCCACTGACCTGCAGCAGAAATCTGTGGAACATCCAACTTCTTCACCGATGCCCACTACCGCAGTCTTGCCAGACAGTAGAGAATGGTGATTATTTGTGAGGGACCACAGCACATGCCTCAGATCCAGGTAAGGGAAGAGGTATGCCACGATTCTGATCCACAGTGCTTTGTTAAAGCAGCCACCACACTTCAGAAAAAGAAACAGAAAATTAAGCATGTTTCTCCATCACGGATGTCTCAGGAAAACGAGTGGCTGGAATTCTCCCAGACCTATACAATGCCATCTTGTCTTTAAAGCCATCTTCCTTCCATGCCACACACTCCCTCCCTCACCAGAAAAGGCATCCAGAGTCTCAACCTGAGGAGGAGGATGAATCTGATTCAGCTGAAGATTCTTTAGCATACTTTTCTCAGATTCATTCTGGATAGTTTGGTTCATATGATGAAGACAATCTGTCCCCTGATTTCCTCTGTAGAAGAAATTTTGTTTGAGGAAATATTTCTTGGATGATGCAACACGTTTTCAGTAGCAGTCCAGACAAGTTACTGACATGTAAAAAGTTATCAAGGCTTGCTTGAAGTAAGAATCCCTAACCTTACCCCTTTCCCCCAGTCTTAGAAACCTTTCTAGATCCTTTGCATCCATCTGTTCCTTTACTCCCAACCTCCATCTCTCAGAAAGCATAACAAGGCCCCTAAAGACATGGAGTTTCTGTACTAATCCCTTTAGTAGACCTCTCAGTCTTTTCTGTCTGTACTGATAAGCCCACTACCCTTTACTCTACAGCTGATGTGTTTCCTTCAGAAGGAGAAGATAGGGTCACGGACCATTATCTTAACAAGATGTACACTTTTGCCACCTTAGCTTTTAAGGCCTTAAATTATCAAACTCAGATGACAAAATATTGTCTGTCTGTTTTAAGAAATTTAAATAAAAACGTGGGTAATGGGGAGGATTCCAAGCATAAGGCCCAGGTGGTTCACATGCTCAGTCATGCAGTGCAGTTAGCTAGATATTCTGTTAAGTGTAACTGTGATGCTGCCAAGACTTGCTCTAGAGCTTCAGCCTCTGGCTGTGTCATATGTAGAAGTGCCTGGCTTCACCTTCAGTCCCTCTCAGTGGATATCAAGGCCAAGTTACTAGATTTTCCCCTTCATTGGGAACTTTGCTTGGCCCTGCTGTAGCTGAAATTTTCAAATCTCTGCAGGAGAAGAGAAATATTATGCAGGATTTCAAACATATTATTTTCACTTTGGTTCCTAAATAGCAAAGGAATTACCCTTCCAAACTGACTTCCTTTGTACATGGAGAACAAAAACCAACACATAAGGGGAGGGCCCAGGAAATTACTTCAGGAAAAACTGTTCAGAGATCCCAAACCTAGAGAATCCCTTCTTCCAGACAAGTCAGCGTCAGCCTCAGCCTATCTTCTGCCTCCCTCCCCCTCCCCTTGTGCATTCTGAATTTATTACCACAGACAAATGGGTCTTATCCATCATACAAGAACGTTACAAAATGTCCTCAAGGACAAACCAGTCATTGAGGGGAATCCCTCCACCTCTGCCCAACCAGGTTCACCACCTCCAATCTCTCTTTCAAGATCTTTCGTCCTAGAGGACCATAGTGCTCATTCCACCCTTAGACTTATGAAATGTTTTTTTATTCAAGGCTCTTCTTGATTCCCAGGAAGAAGGGTACTTGGAGGCCAATACTGAACTTGCCTCATCTCAGCAACTTTCTAAAAGTGCCACCTTTCAAGATGATCTCTGTACAACTCTACTTCCCTTTATTTTCCCTCAAGCCTTTCTAGTATCCCTGGACTTAAAGCATTCATACCTGCACATCCCTATTCACACCTCCTGCAGGAAATTCCTCAGGTTCTCTGTTTTTTCATCTCACTTTCAGTTTTCAGCTTTAGCCTTCAGTTTATGCATTGCCCCTAAGGTCTTCTCAAAGTGCCTTGCACAGGTCATTACCTTTTACAGAATTAGCCAGTTCTCTTCCCATGATACCCTTTGACTGCATCTCAGTAACACTACCCTGCTCTTAGAAACACTAGGTTTCATCCTCAACGTGAAGAAGTCTTCCATCACCCACTTCACAGGATCTGGTCTTCTTGGGTTGCAGGTTGAATATTCTTTCTATGACTGCTTTTCTTCCACAAATGAAAGTCCTATCCCTAACCAGTTTCTACTACATGTTCGTGTTTCACTGTTGCAATCATCACATTTGGGTTATCCCTGTCAGGGTAGCCTTCTGCCAGCCCGAATACCAGAGGCTTAGTATTTCTGCGTCAGTTGCTGTCGCTTCAGGACTGACGTCAGGTCGTCAGTAGTATAAAGTAAGGCAGCCGATGCCATTACATCAGTCTTTCTTGCCGTGGAACCCAAAGCAGAAGCAGTTTGCATGAGTGCCGGTCGGCCGCTACCCGAGTTTCGTCTACTGAATTGAAGTTGAAATTTCTAAAGCGAAGTACTCTGTTGGGGATCCTTTTTTTTGCACTAACTGATGTCAGAAAAAGTTAATTGTCTCACCTGTGGAAAGCAAATACCACACCGAGACTTCCATTCTTACTGCGTCACTTGTTTAGGGCCAGACCACGACGTCCCCCGTTGTCGCTTCTGTGCTTTGTTCAACGCCAGAACTGTCCATTGTCTGGCCATTATTGTAGCCAGATATTTTTGCTTACAGTCCTCTAATTCCGATATGGTTTTGGTAAGACATCCGACAGCAGATCTTTCGAAAAAACATAAAGATAAAGACATAGACCACACAGGTCCAAACCTACTGACGATGCTTCTGTTAAGCTAGTGGTCAGTTCGCCGGTCCTCAGTGAGGCGCTTTCTCAGCCCCTGATGCCTGCTTCTGGGGATTCGCAGGCCACTACTGAGACCCTTTTGGAGTCCGGTATGCCACAAAACTCTTCTTCGACTAAGGATCCTGCAGTCATCTCTATCTTGGATGGGTGCGGAACTGCTGAGAGGCACTGGCTTCTGAGGAAGTCCTTCGCACTACTGATTCTCTACACAAACTGAAATTACCTTTCGTGACTACCATTCTTTCGAAAATGACTGAGTTTCTTAGGCCCAGGGTCCAAACCACACCCAAGAAACTGACGACCCATTCTCGCGCACCTGCTTCCTTGCCTCTGTCTCAAATGCTTAAAATAACAGAAGACCTTATCATGCTGATAAGGGGAAGCCAAGCTATCCCCTCCAAAAGGAAAAGAGATCTGTCCCCTCTAGTTTTGTCTGAACAAGAGTCAGATGACTCTGATGCATCTGAATATGAAGTCATGCAACCCCTCTCTACTTATGAGGATTCTGATGCAGAGGATTCCATCCCTTCAGCCTCTCCCCCAGAGGACTTTTCCTTTGGGGAATCCCTGCATACCTTAAGGGAGCATTTCCAATGGGGGAGAGTCAAGACTACTCTCAGTCTAAAAAGAGACTCAGGGAATTCCTAGGTCTTCCACAGCACAGACCCTTGGCCACCCCCTCAGTCCTGGATGTTGTGGAGGATGTTTTCCTGGAATCCATCTTAACTCTGACACCCTCCCTCCCACACCTAGAAAACCAGACAGGTACTATAGAGTCCCTGACTCACACAAATTTCTTTTAAAAAAAATTGTACTGCTGACCCTGAGGTAATTTCTAATGGCCCTAAAGAGATTAAAACTACCTCTGCTAAGAATCCCACCCCATCAGATAGGGATTCTCAAGCACTAGGCAGATGGGGTAAAAAAGTATACACCTCCGCTACACTTGCTATCAGGGCACTGAATTGTCAGTTCCATTTGCTAAAATTTCAACAACATACCCTGGAACTCCTCAAACAAAAAAATGTCTTCCTTTCCTGCTTGGGCAGAATCTAAAGAATTACAAGAGTTAATGCATTTTGCAAGTCAAGTAACTAAACACACCTTTGATGCCCTAGAAGCTTCTTGCAGGACAACAGTCACTGGGTCTGTCATTAGAAGGCATGCATGGCTTAAGGAACAGCCCCTGCCAGACCATGTCAAATCTAAATTGTTGGATGCCCCCTTGCACAAAGACAACTTATTTGGCAATAAGGCAGAAGAGGTCTTAAAAAAGATGGAAGAAAAAGCAAAATCTGATAACAGGTTTCATTTAAGATGCTTTCAGATCATGTGGCGTTTATTGAACCAATGTAGGCTAACTGCTTACCTTTGGACTATAGGTAAAAGACAAATCCACCAGCAGATGAAAGTATGGTCTTTTACTCTAGACTCTTTCTTCTGCCAAGAAAAGGTGACTGTAGGAGACCAGTTTTAGACTTCTTAGCCCTGAAGGTTCAGAAAGTTCAGACTGTTAGTGCTTCAAGCTGTTCTGCCATGGATAATGAATGTCTTGTGCACCAATGGTAACACTGAACATGAGGGATGCCCTTCTCCAGTTCCCCATTTTTCATAATTACAGGACATTCTGTGAGTCTTATAGCAGGTTTCCACTACTTTCTTTTCACCTCTTGTCCATTGCTATTGCTGTCAGGATATTTAAGTAATTCTTAGCTCTTTGCTTTCCCATCTCAAACTTCAGGAGATTCACATTTGCCTTTACCTGCATGACTGCTTGATCTAGACCTGGTCCCATTAAGAAATACAGACTGCCATATACTTGACTGTCTCAGGCCTGACTAGCCTAATGTTCACAGTTACTCTGCAAGAGTCCAATCTGTCTCTCACCAGGGTCAAGACCTTTTGGGGGACAATTCTAGGCCATTTGAAAGACAGGATATTCTTTTCTCAGGACAGGATCCCAATTCTGTTACCCAGTTTTCCCAACAGACATCTTTTAACTGCCAGAGCAGTCTTCAAGACTCTGGAATGCATATCAGAATCTATTCTAATGGTTCACATTGCAAGTTCTACTTAAGAAGAAGTGGTACCTTCAGAATTTATGGTTGCAGCACTTGCACTCCTTGGACATGACACTACTTTTGATTCCTCTCTGCAGGGAGTTTCATATGTCGGCCTGCTGGTGAGCAGAAACCTGTTAATATAATTTTCCCCCACCCAGAGCCCCCAGACGGTACCTACAGATGCTTCAGACCTGACCTTGGAAAAACACATGCACGCACACAGTACAAGGTGTAGGAGAAGTGGAGTCACACATCCCTTGAACCAACATATCAACGTCACATATATACTTAGGCAGATTCTTGCCCCCCCCCCCTCCCCTTGGGACCGAGTCGGCCAAATACCAAGCTAGCGTACACCAAACTTTCAAGCCACGCTACTACCCACAATGCCATTCATCCCATACCCCAGATCTTGTTTGCCGCACAGCCATATAGCAGCATTTTCACCGAGCTCTCCAGCTAAGTAGTTTTGACTTTTATAAAGTGTGTATTTCTCCACTAATTTTTCTACTAGTGTCTTTCTCATAGTCTAGCTCTACCCACAGGTATTCCTTTTTTTTACCATTGTTGGTATTTTCTTGCCTTTCCTTACTTTTTAACACCCTCGTGGTAACTCTTCATACCATTGCTGGTAGTCTTGCCTTTCTCTCCCTCTCTCCTTTTGTCTGAATGAGTGCTAGTATGTCAGAGAAAAAGGGTACTTCATGTTTTAAACACTGCATATCGTACAGTGGTAAATTACCAAACAGTGACTTGCATTTTAAATGCGTTTATTGTTTGGGCGTTTCGCACCTTTCTGCAACTCCCCCATGTGATATTTGTGCGAGATTTAGTCACCAGACATTGAATGACCGGCATAACAAATTGATTCTGAAAGGATTGCTTTCCTCTCCTTTCTCTGAGGCTATTTCTGCGGAGGTCTCAACCCCTCTAGTCAAGGGCAAGAAGTGTCCCCGCTCAGACCCCTCTTCACTGGCCGGTGAGAGGGGCAAGACCCATCGATCTAAGGCCTGTAGATCTTCCTCTGAGCATTGGCTCGCTGCCTCGGTGCCACCGATTTCGGTGCCGAGCGCAGTTTCTGGGAAGTCTGAATTGTCGGTTCCGGGCTCGGCACCAATGACTCCTGAACCGTTGAATGTAATGGGATCCTATCTCGCCTACATTCATAACAGATGGGTTCGGAGCCGATCCATCGGCTCCGACTCGGCAACTAATACACTAGCATGAAGTCTCTCATTGGCTGGGCTACTCCCTATCCCAGGATGCACTACACCTGCTTCCCCAGATCTCGTTTTCCGCTTAACAAGCTGGACGTGGTCTCGACTTGGCTGGAGCTAAGTGGTTCTTTTTACCTTATTGGTCCTTGACCTAGGGAATTTTTGTCTATATTAACCAAACAGCTGTTTTAACAGCTATTTCTTACTATTTCTTATTTTTTTTTTTTTTTGAGTGCTTGAGTGCTTCCAAAAAATTTATTTTATTCAGTCGGGCAAGGCCCGTTTAAGTTAGAGGGCCTTTGCCCTACCTTTGAGTGCTATTAGGTTTAATTAACTTTTGGTTAGTTGTTTTTCGGGCATAGCCCGTTTAAATTAGAGGGCTTTGGGCCGTTTAACTTGTTTCTTATTGTTGTGAGGTAAACTTTCACCAGTACTCGCGCCAGTGTGTCTCGCGCTTTTCAGTTGGCACAATTTGTGTATAGTGCTATACTTGTGGTAGAGTAAGATTTCCATAGAGTTTTACTTGTTGTGGCCTGTATCATGTCTAAGGAACAAGTCAGGTTTTAAAAAGAAAAGATCGTCGGCTCCGACAAGTCCGTCGGAGCCGACTTCTAAAAAGACAAAATTTACCTCTTCTTCCTCGGCTCCACTGACTTCGGGCCGAGGCGAAGGTCTGCCTCGATACCTCCTACCTCGGCTCCATTGCCTTCGGAGCCGCAAGTTGGAGTATCGAGAGGTGAATCACCTCCATCGGTTCCAATGGCTTCGGAGCCGGTGGAAGTGTGTAGCTCAGACTCTTCCCCCTCGGCTCCGAAGAAGGCTCCTTCGGTGCCGATGGTGGTCCATGCTGTGGTGGAGTCGGCGCCGATAGCATTGGAGCCGTTTCGGAGCCGGTCCCCTTCTCTCTCGGAGCCGAGAGGAAAGTCTTCTCGATTGTCTACCTTCTCTAAATCATCGAGACTTTCAGATTCGGACCTGGATAGGGTTTTACAGAGGCTATTCCAATCTCCAGTGTTTACTAAATTGGTCTCGGCTCCAGCACAGTTTGCTTTGGAGCCGATCCCCCCTCCACCACATTTGATTCCTCCTCCAACCTCTTCGGAGCCGTTGGAGCCGGTGGTGGTGGAGCAAAGTGGAGCCATACGGTCGGAGCAGAGACCCCTTACAGGCCTCTCGGTTTCGACTGTGCTTCCTACCCTGTCCTCCGGTTCAGGGTTTGGCACTGCGACCTCTTCAGCCGGAGCCGAAGGGAACACTTTGGGTTTGGGTGCTTCGGTACCTAGTCTTCCTCTTGGAGCATCGGCTGCTGGAATTCCTGGTGCCATCGTGGCCTCTAGACCAGTGACCTCCTTGGATTCTGGAGGTCCGGCCTTTGAGGTCATGAGGAGCGTGCTAGCCATGTCTTTGCCGGTTCAGCAAGATTCTACCTCACCGTCCCTAGATTTGGAGACTGGTGCCTCTGTTGTGTTGCAGCCCCCCCGGCAGCGGGGCCCCAGGGCCTGAGGATACCCCCATCGGCGGTTCCTTCTTCGGGTGGTCCGTCCGAATCTGCTTCGGACGAACCCCAAGGAAGAAATTGTGTAAGAGGAAGCACGTAGACTCCCAAGATGAGTCTGTTACATCGGATACTGACCTCGATGACGCAGAAGGGTCTCCCAAATCATCTTCGGATGATATCTCCTTCTCAGACATCTTGGAGATTCTGAGACAGAGAGGTGACTGGCAAGCCAAAACCCCTTCAGCTGAGGAGTCAGTCTTCCTCAAGGCCTTTGGGGCCCAGCCTTCCGCCTCCTGGGTGTCTCCGCCCTTGATGAACTCCTTGATTTGGTTTCTCGAAGGCGTGGGAACACCCTGATTCTGTGGAACCGGTGCCTGCGAGGCCCAATAAATTTTGTCAGCCCCCAGAAGGAGTTTCTCTCAAAGGGTGTGCCTGTAGATGCTTTGGTGGTGGCTTGTGCCACACAGCAGGACGTGGCAGAGGCTTGGACGTCTGGTCATCCTCCTAATAAGGATTCTAGGAGCATGGATAGGTGCGGAAGCGTGCCCTGTCTTCAGCGGCCTTTGCCTTACGGTCGCTGAACTACTTATGTCCTTATACGAGGGTCCAAAGGGATCTACTCAAAGACCTAAATGACTCTCTTGTTGGTAACCTACCTGAGGCGCTGGCCCCAACTGTTGGCGCACAGATGACTACCCTCCTTTCTATTGTTAACTCGTCCATGAGGCTCATTTCATATGCGGCGAAGGCAGTAGAGCTGTGAGGAACAGGCGTTGCCCTCAGGAGACAAGCCTGGTTACGCTTGTGTTCGTCATGGAGGCCTTCAAGTCTTCCTTCACGGCCCTTTGATGGGTCATCTTTGTTTGGACCCAAGGTGAAGGACACACTAACTCAGTGCGAGCAGGAGGGCAAGACTTTGACTGCCGTTGGGGCCCGATTTTCCGCTCCTTCTAGGCCTTACCCCAAGGCTGGGAGAGGAGGGAAAATGTGGTTTAGAAAATCTCAGAAGTCTTTCCCTACTCCACCCAGTGATTCCCCCTCCAGAGGCAGGGGGGGGGGGATTTTGGAAGACGCCGCCCCAGAGGTGGCAGAGGCCCCTGTAACTCTGGAGACCGCGATTCCTTTCGTGGTTCTTCATACAACCAGCGTCCCTGAGTTGTTGCCCGACTGTGCAACTCCGGAGCCAGTCGGGTCGTTTTGGCGCACCCACAAGCTTGGGAATCCATAACAAGCGATCAGTGGGTGCTTCGCGTATTACTGGAGGTTATATCATCCCCTTCAACAAACCCCCCCTTTCTTTAAGGGAAATCCCGGACGTACCACCCAGTCAGCGGGATCAGGCAGCATTAGAGGTTTCAAAGCTGCTAGAAAAAGAGCCATCCAGCCTGTCCCCATCGACCAGATCGGATCAGGAACTTACTCAAGATTATTTTTGGTACCAAAAAAGACAGGGGACTTCAGGCTCATTTTGGACCTCAGTTCATTGAATCGTTTCGTAAAGAAGTCCAAATTCGAATGGTCACTCTTCAATCTATTCTTCCTTTGCTGGAAAAGATGCATGGATGTGCTCCATAGATCTCCAGGACGCTTACTATCACATTCCCATAGCTCAAGAGTCCAGGAGACATTTACGCTTCGCCTCGAGTCAGTCATTTCCAATTCCGAGCACTGCCCTTTGGTCTCACCACAGCCCCAGGGTGTTCACCAAGTGTCTGGCAGTGGTAACTGCTCACCTGAGAAGTCTGGGATTCCAGGTGTTTCCTTATCTAGACGACTGGCTCCTTACTGCCACCTCCGAGCATCTACTACTCCAAGCGCTCAGAGCCACGTTCACCTTGGGCGTTTCTTAGGGATCACGTTCAATTTGCAAAAATCTGTACTACAGCCATCTCAGCGTATTACTTTCATAGGCACAGACTTAGACACAAAAAGAATGCGCGCCTTTTTACCGGCAGCAAGAATTCAGGTCCTACAAGATCAAGTCAAATCCTGTCTTCCCCTACTAAGAGGCCCAGCCCATCGGATCCTACAACTGTTGGGCTCGATGGCGTCAACCATACTTTTAGTTCCCTTGGCCAGACTTCACATGCGAATTTTACAATGGCTACTGTCAGTTCAATGGTCTTATCAAGAACTTCCCTTGAACCACTTAATCATAATCACGGAAAGTTGCCGTCGAGATCTGCATTGGTGGCTTCTCCAATCAAATCTCGACCAGGGGCGACCCTTTATACCTCAACGTCCCGTTGCCACTGTAACTACGGACGCCTCCCAGGTAGGGTGGGGGGGTCATTACCTGGACAGGTCGGTCCAAGGCACATGGCAGATCCAGGAAACGCATTTGCATATCAGTGTCCTGGAGATGAGAGCGGTACTATTGGTACTCCAAGCTCTCCATCACGCTCTCCCACAGGGCCCGATTACTATCCTATCCGACAACATGTCGGTGGTGTGGTACATAAACAAGCAAGGTGGAACCAGGTCTTACCCACTATGTAGAGAAGCCATGAGACTTTGGCACTGGGCGGTAGCTACCAACCGCTTTCTAATGGCAACGCACATACCGGGGAAGTCCAATGTGATTGCGGACAGATTAAGCAGGACCATTCTTTTACCCCACGAGTGGTCCCTCAACCAGGGTATAGCTGCGAAAATCTTGACAGATGGGGTCTTCCTTGCTGCGACCTGTTTGCCAGCCCTCACAATGCGAAATGCAGAGAGTTCTTCACACTGTTCCTTCTCAGGGACAGATCCCAGGGACGCTCTGACTCACATTTGGCCCCGGTCTTCTCACGCCTTCCCTCCGTTCCCCCTCCTACCGAGGGTGATACAGAAGGCCATTTACATGGAGAGCGAGATGATTTTGATTGCCCGCACTGGCCTCGTCAAGTTTGGTTTCCTTTCCTACAGAGGCATGCGATAGAAGGTCCATGGTTTCTGGATCCGGTGCCAGACCTGTTGACTCATCAGTCAGGACGGCTTCATCCGTCTCTCAGGTCCCTGAAGTTGGCAGCATGGTTACTCCACTTCCATCCTTAGTCCGAGACAATGCTCTTTCGCTGGACGTGGTCCACATACTGTCTTCTTCTCATAAACCTTCCACCATCAAACTTTATTCCAGTAAATGGAAAAGGTTTGCCTTCTGGGCTCAAGAACCGGGTATAGAGCCTCTCACTGCACCAGTATGGGAGGTTCTGAATTTTCTGGCCTCCTTTTTCAGTCGGGCTCTTCAGTTTCTACCATTAAGGTTCAGCTAGCGGCGATCTCTAATTTTCATGCTTCATTTGAACCTTCATTGATGTCTCACAAATTTTGTAAGGCTTTCCTTAAAGGGGCTTGGCTCCTTAGGCCTCCTTTATCTCATCCTGTGCCCCCTTGGGATTTGAATATGGTTCTTGCTGCCCTAACTGCCCGTCCTTTCGAACCAGCTGCTACCTGTGATTTAAAATTTCTGTCTTGGAAAACGGCCTTTTAGTAGCCATAACGTCTGCCAGGCGAGTTTCAGAACTTCAAGCTCTTTGTTCTGATCCTCCCTATTTGATTTTTCACAAGCATAGAGTTTCATTGAAATTAAACCCTGCATTTATACCAAAAGTGGCCTCCTCTTTCTGTATTCAACAAACTATAGAACTCCCTGTTTTTTTCCAGAATTCTCTAATAACGCAGAATATACTTTGCATCAATTGGACGACATAGACAACTGCGTTTTATTTGAATAGAACCGCTCAAACGCGGAAATCAAATCAATTGTTTGTTTCCTTTGCAGTGAACAAATTGGGTCAACCAGTAACAAAAACCTCCATATCTAAATGGATTAAAGATTGTATCATTTTTATTTATTCACAGGCTAACAAAGACCTTCCCTTTCCAGTCAAGGCTCATTCTACCAGGGCAATGGCTACTTCCGTAGCTTTTCACTCCAAGTTATCAATAGATGATATTTGTGCTGCGGCAACCTGGACTTCTCCACACACTTTCATTTCTCATTACAAATTGGATGTGGTTTCTCGAGGCAGAGCTTCCTTTGGTTCCACAGTTCTCAGGAGTGTTTTCCAATGAGCCACCCGGGATGTAGGTGCTAGGACGCTGTCCCATCTGTTATGAATGTAGGCGAGATAGGATCCCATTACATCTTTTAGTTATGTACTTGCCATAACTTCGGATGTATGGGATCCATCTCGCCTACATTCATAAGTACCCACCCTCCTTCCCCCTTCCATTCGATTTAGAGGAGCTGTAGTCCCTTTTTTCTTGGCGATCTTTCTTGAAGAACTTTAGTTGGTTATAGTGACTACTAGTTTTTCTGTGTTTGCATGGATGTATGAAAGCGAACAAACAAGATCTGGGGAAGCAGGTGTAGTGCATCCTGGGATAGGGAGTAGCCCAGCCAATGAGAGACTTCGTGCTAGTGTATTAGTTGCCGAGTCGGAGCCGATGGATCGGCTCCGAACCCATCTGTTATGAATGTAGGCGAGATGGATCCCATACATCCGAAGTTATGGTAAGTACATAACTAAAAGTTACTTCGGTTCCGACCAGTCTGGTTCTGGACACCTCGGCACCGACCTCACCTTTACAGACACCAACCTCACCTTTACAGACACCGGCTCCGACGACCTCTGATCCTATTTTGACTACTACCCTGATTGTGACTTCGGCTCCGAGCCCCCTCTTGGTGCCGATCTTACCGTTTACGCAATTCAAATCAGAATCCTCGGCTCCGTTGAGTTCCTTACCACGTACCAGGTATTCATCTTCTGTGGATCCGCTTGCCGGACAGGCCTACAGTCCCTTTCTGGAGCGGCCTGAATCCCCTTCCAGGATATTGGTTAGGTCTGCCAGGAGCGTTTCCAAAATAGATATTCGTCTCGTTGATCAGGTACTGGCTGCAAGAGGAATCTCCGGACCCTGTTCCGCTCTGTGTGTTGGGATTTTTCCTTCTTCGTATTCTCCTGGCGGGGATCCTTCGGTTCCAAGGCCTCCTTGCCTGTTGCTTTCAACAGGACCCTTTCCTTCGGCACCGACTTCTATGATGCCTGAAGCATCTAAGCCCTGGTGGGTGTCAGTTCCGACAGCATCCCACCTTACTCAGCCCCTTGCTTTGGGGGTGGAATACTCGGTTCTGGCCCTGGCACCGACGGTCCTTTCGGTTCCCATGTCTGATCCGAGAGTTATATCCGCACTGAACCCTTCTCAGACTCCAGTCTTTGAGGTGGGCTGTTCAGAGCGGGGTGTGACCCCGGTTCCGATTCAGTCCTCTTCGGTTCGGGGCTACCATCCCTCTTCGGGTGGGCCCACCTTCCAGATTATAGAAAGTGCACTGGCGGCTAGCAATCCCCCTCCTTCAGCTCCACCTTTGGTTCCCCCCTCCTAACTCAGCCATCGCCGGCCCTAGGCAGGGGAGCACTAATCCAAATCACCCCCCTTTCCAAGGCCTCTTCGGACATCCCCACCAAAGAGCCCCCTCGGAAGAGGGTGTGCAAAAGAAAACACATGGACTCACCTGAAGAGTCCCTTACTGAAGATACGGATTACAATGATGTGGAAGGTTCCCCTAGATCACCACCTGACGATGTTTCCTTTGGGGATATCTTGGAGATTTTGAGACAGCAGGGTGACTGGAAATCTTCCACCCCTTCCCCGGAGGAATCCGTATTCCTACAAGCTTTCCGCTCCCGGCCCTCTACTTTCTGGATGACCCCTCCTGCAGATGAGTTGTTCGGATCCATCGTGCAGTGAGCGTGGAAGAGTCCGGATTCAGTAGAAGCTATCCCCAGGAGATCAGACAAGGCACTTTCTCCTCCAGAGGATCAACCCCATTGGTCGAAAGGCTTGCCAGTAGACGCTGTGGTGGTGGCGGCGGCCACAAAAAAGGACCTGGCAGAAGAGAGTCCTGCTGTTCATCCACCCAACAGAGAGTCCCAGGTGGTGGACAGGTTAGAGAAGCGAGTTTTTGCTGCAGCGACCTTTGCTGTGTGTTTGCTGAATTTCCTGGCACACTTTACGAGACTCCAGAGAGACCTTATTTCCGAACTCTCTGGTAGCCTCGCGGGTCAAGTGTCGGATGGAGCACGTGACGAAGTGGCTTCCCAACTTGCCACCCTTGAAGCGATTTCAAATTCCGCCATGAGGTTGCTCTCCCACGCAACAGAAGGAGCCGCTAGAGCAGCAGGTGCTGGCATGGTTGTCCGTCATGCCTGGATGCGCATTTCTGTCCTACCAGATTCCTTCAAGTCTTCCTTTTTGAACGCCCCTATTGAGCCCTCTGCACTCTTTGGTTCTAAGGTCAAGGATATTTTGGCCAGGTGCGAGCAGGACGGAAAGACCTTGTCTGCCTTGGGCCTGCACTTTTTCCAAACCTCAGCGTTCCTTCTCCAGGAACCAGAGGAGTGGAAAGTTGTGGCACAAGAGGTCGCAAGGTTTCTTTCGTGATGCACGTGACAAGGACTCCTCTAGAGGCAGAGCGGGGTCTGACGGTGGAAGACGCTCCTTTAGGGGCAGAGGGGGTTACTAGAATCAGGGCTCCAGAGATTCTTTCTCTGGTAGACCCTATCAGTGCTCCTGAAGCGTTGCCCGACTGCTTTCCTCTGGAAGCAGTCGGGGCGTTTCTCATTGCACCAAACAGCCTGGTCCTCCATTACCGACGATCTATGGGTGCAGAGAATTATCACCAGAGGCTATCACATTCCCCTCAAATCCTTTCCAAGATGTCAGTTCTCCCTTCCCGACGTACCACCCAGTCAAAGGGAGGAGGCAGCTTCTGAAATCAAGAAGCTTCTTCTAAAGTGAGTCATCCAACAGGTTCCCCCCAGATCAAGGCAGATTAGGGTTCTACTCAAGACTCTTTTTGGTGCCTAAAAAGACTGGGGACTGGAGGCCCACCCTGGATCTCAGTCGTTTGAAAGAGTCAGTCATACAGACCAAGTTCTGTATGGTCACTATTCAATCCATCCTTCCATTCCTTCTGGAGGGTGTGTGGATGTGCTCTGTAGAGCTCTGGGATGGGTATTACCACATCAAAATGGACAGACACTCTAGGAGACTTCCGTACGTCCGGCTGGGAGCCAAGCATTTTCAATTCAGAGCCCTGCCTTTCGGTCTCTTGACGGCCCCCAGAGTGTTCATGAAATGTCTAGCAGTGGTGACAGCTCACTTGAGACTTCACGGATTCCAGGTGCTTCCTTATCTGGACGATTGGCTCCTCTCTGCCCCCACTGAGCGTCTACTGACCAGGACCCTTCGCTACACTCTGTCTCTGGCGGAGTCTCTGGGTATTACTATCAATTGGGAAAAATCAAACCTTCAGCCCTCACAACAACTGGAGTTAATAGGGGCTATGTTCAACACTCAGCTCGGCCTAATATCTCTTCCTCATCACAGGCTCTTAAGACTGAGAACACAAGTGCAGGTGATACTCGACCGCAGGAAAGTGTCTGCAAGGGAAGTTCTGTAGGATCTGGGTTCCATGGTGGCAGCCTTTCCCATTGTTCCGTTGGCCAGACTTCATATGGGCCTGTTACAGTGGTTTCTTCAAACTCAATGGATACACAATCATCACCCCTTGAATGCACTAATCCTCATCACTGATCTCTGCAAACAGGATCTCCTCTGGTGGATGAGAATGGACAAAAGTCTTTGGTGTTGCCCCTTTCAACCTCTTCAGCCCAACGCCACAGTGACTACGGATGCTTCCCTGATAGGGTGGGGGGGGGGCCACTTGCAGGGAATACCTGTTCAAGGCACGTGGTCTCCTCTAGAAGTCGACTTACATATCAACGTTCTAGAGCTCAGAGCTGTGTTACTGGTGTTACAAGCTCTCCATCCTCTTCTTCCTCTCAGACTGATTGCTATCTAGTCCGACAACGTCTGTGGTCTGGTACATCAACAAGCAGGGAAGGACCAGATCTTACCCCCTTTGCCACGAAGCTATGAGAATTTGGCAGTGGGCGATAGCTTCCAACCGTTTCCTGATTGCTACACACATCCCGGGGAGTTCCAACGTGATTGCGAACAGGCTGAGCAGATCCATCCTGCTTCCTCACGAGTGGTCTCTCAACCCGAGAGTGGCGGAGGAAAATTTCAGCCACTGGGGCAGGCCTTGCTGCGATCTGTTTGCCTCCCCCTCCAATACGAAGTGCAGCAGCTACTTTGCCCTCTTTCCTCTGCACGTGGAGTCCCTGAGAGATGCTCTGACTCATGATTGGCCCGCAGGTCTCCTGCACGCTTTTCCTCCCATCCCTTTGATACCTTTGGTCTTAAGAAAAACTACTCTGTTGACAAGCAGAATGATTCTAATTGCTCCGTTCTAGCCTCAACAGGTTTGGTTCCCCTTCCTTCAGCCACATCTGCTCCGACCTCCTTGGATCCTGGACTTCCATCAGGATCTCACTTCTCACCACCAAGGGTTTTTGTCTCCAAATCTGACCACGCTCAAACTGACAGCTTGGTTGCTCCACTTCTGTTAGTAGCCAGGCTTGAATCACTCTCTTCCCCTGTACAAAATATTATTTTGGCACCCCATAAACCTTCTACCAGAAAACCTTATAAAGATAAGTGGAAACGCTTTTCCTTGTGGGCACAAGAGCTGTCTCTGGATTCTGTTTCTGTTCCAGTAGCTACGGTTCTTCACTACCTGACCGATATTTTCCTTAACTGAACTTCTGCATCCCCGATTCGGGTGCATCTAGCTGCCATCCCCAATTTCCATGATGGTTCAGATGGAATTCCTATTATATCTTCTCGTCTGTGTAAGACCTTCTTGAAGGGGATTTTTCATTCTAGACCTCCCATTAGGCAACCTGTGGAATCATGGAATCTGTCTAGGGTGCTTCAAACTTTGGCTCTACTTCCCTTCGAGCCAGCTGCAACCTGTGATATGAATTTTCTGTCCTGGAAGACCTTGTTTCTGGTGGCAGTTACTTCAGCCAGACATGTATCAGAGCTGCAAGCATTATGCATTGAGTCCTTATTTGATTTTCTATAAGGACAGAGTATCACTTCGCACCAATCCCACTTTCTTACCCAAGGTGGTTTCGGAATTCTCTATTAATCAGTCCATCGAGTTGACTGTGTTTTTTCCTAATTATACCAACAAAGGGGAATACTGTCTCCATTCCTTGGATGTCCACAGACAGTTACGTTTTTATTTGGACAGGACAAAGTCATTTCGTAAGTCAGATCAGCTTTTTGTTGCCTTTGCGGGCTCTAGAGTGTCTAAGGTTACCTTGTCTAAATGGCTTAGAGAGTGCATCTCCTTTGTTTATTCTCTGGAGGAGGAATCAGCTCCTGGCTGCATTAAACCTCATTCTACTAGAGCTGTGGCCGCTTCTGTCACCTTTCATGCTAGGGCTTCCATGGATGATATTTGTGCAGCCGCCACTTGGGCTAAACCCCATACCTTTATCAAGCATTACAAATTGGATCTGATCTCCAGGGGAAGAGCTGCCTTTGGCTCTATGGTACTCCAAAATGTTCTTCCATGAGGGCCACCCAGATTCTGTAGTAGCTAGGGACTCGGTCCCATCAGTGAGGAATGGAAGAAGATTAACAACTTCAGATAAATAAGTTATGTCTTACTATAACGTTCCATCTGAGTTGTTGATCTTCTTCCATTCATCACACCCTCCCACCTTCCCCTGCGAAGGGCTCCTGGTGGATCTTCCGGGTCATTTTGGTGTGTTAGGGATTTGCACAGAGATGGCCTCTGCCTTTATTTCTGTTTCTTATATGTTTCTAGCATATGTTCTGCAAACTCGATCTGAGGTGTGGGATGAAGGGCATTGTGGGTAGCAGCGTGGCTCGAGAGTTTGGTGTACGCTAGCTTGGTATTTGGCCGACTCGGTTCTGAGGGTTCGGAACCGTACCCATCAGTGATGAATGGAAGATCATCAACAACTCAGATGGAACATTATGGTAAGACATAACTTATTTTTTTCTTGAAGCACCTTTTGATTTAATTACAACATTCAGTCTTCTTGGGTACATACCTGCCATCAATTAGGGAGACTCTGATTAACCCCAAATAAAGTTCAGGTGTCCTAGTAGGATTTTCTTGACATTTACTCAGTTGTCTGCTACAGCAAAAGCCATGGTTCACAGAGAGCTTAGAAAGCATCAAAGGGAATCTCATGGATCACAGTAGACTCATCAAAAAGTGGCGAAAATATGAAACAACAGTGATGTTGCAAAGACCTGGACGTCCCTCCAAAATTGATGAAAAAACAAGACGAAAACTGGTCAGGGAGGCTGCCAAGAGACCTATAGCAACACTGAAGGAACTGCAGGAATTTCTGGCAAGTGCTGGTTGTGTACTACATGTGACAATCTCCTGTATTCTCCATATGTCTGGACTATGGGGTAGGGTTGCAAGACAGAAGCCTTTTCTTACGCAGAAAAACATTCAGGCCCAGCTAAAATTTGCAAAACAATACATCAAGTCTCCCAAAAAAAATATGTGAGAAAATGCATTTTGGTCTGATGAGACCAAGGCTGAACTTTTTTTGGCCACAATTCCAAAAGGTACATTTGGCACAAAAACAACACTTCATATCACCAAAAGAATGCCATCCCCATGGTAAAGCATGGAGGTGGCAGTATCATGCTTTGGGGTTGCTTTTCTTCAGCTGGAACTGGACTTTAGTCAAGGTGGATGGAATTATGGACAATTTCAAATGTCAGTCACTTTTGGTCCAAAACCTTCAGGCGTCTGCTAGGAAAGCTGAAGATGAAGAGGAATTTCACCTTTCAGCATGACAGAGACCCCAAGCATACATCCAAATCAACAAAAGAATGGCTTCACCAGAAGAAAATTAAAGTTATGAAATGGCCCAGCCAGAGCCCAGACCTGAAGAGGGTTGTGCACAAGAGATGCCCTCGCAATCTGACAGATTTTGAGCGCTTTTGCAAGGGAGACTGGGCAAATATTGCCAAGTCAAGATGTGCCATGCTGATAGACTCCTACCCAAGAAGACTGAATGCTATAATTAAATCAAAAGGTGCTTTTACAAAGTATTAGTTTAACTCATTCCCTCCATTGCAGTTCTTTTAAGTGTATAACTGTAACTCCCAGTGGGTGTGGCTTGAGCCTTTAAAAATAAAGTTATCACCTTACAGTTCAAACAATATTCATATCTCTGGAACCATAAGTGTTACTAGAAAACTGTTAATGGCAAATAATTCAGGATAAATTAGTCTTTACATTGGTGGTATTCATTCAGTTTTATGATTTAAATTTAATTTTATAATCCAAAATAAAGGCAGTAAATATTAATTTTGTAATGTATAAACAGATTATGATAGCATAGTAAGTATTCAAGCATGACACATACTACTACCAGTATTTTCTTCATACAGTTGTGAGCTTTCATATGAGACTATGCAGTTCTGTCTGTGTTATCTGAATGTTGAGATATTTAGTCAAATATAAAAAATATCACAGTACAAATAAACAGTATACAAATAATATTCAGTATCTCTTTAGCTGCATTAGACAAAGGTCAAATACCAAAGCAATGTGCTTGACATCATGTATGCTTTAAAATGAAATCTTCTGATGTCTTATGTAGCATAGTTTTGGAATTATTAATGCAAATATCAACAGGCAACATTTAATGCCTAGAGGCGTCAGTAGGAGTTAACTGCAGAAACGACTGGAGGTGTACTCGGCTGTAATGAGTTAAGGGTGTGCACATTTTAACAGGGGTGTGTACACTTTTTATAGCCACTGTATGTCTGTGAATCTTTGACAGCAAAGAGTGAGCGTCAGATGTGTGTGTGTACTGCATTCTATACTGATATGCATTGAAACTGTACTGCATTTATTTATTTGCTTGATTGAATATTGCTGGTCTCTGTCTGCATTTTGTTTCTCAGGGTTAGTACAGCACTTGAGCTCAAAGCCAGCAGGTTTCACAGTGGGAGTTGCTTTACATTCTATGAGGCCAGCCCATCCAAGATCTGAGCTACTGGTCAACAACTTTTTGTGTTCATCTGATTGCCTGAGGTTCTAACTTTTATTTTACATTACTGGTATAAAGAGTTAAATTTCTGTGAGGCTGTACTCTGTATCAGAGTTGCTTCCTTGTAGCTGGCTGTGATTGATTCTGTAACCATCTGGGTATACAAAGCCGATATAAGTATACTTTTTTGCACTTGATCTGTTTCAGTGATAGTTAACAAAACTGTGCTACATTTATTTATTTGCTTGATTGAATATTGCTCATCTCTGTCTGCATTTTAACAAAACTGTACTGCATTTACTTGATTGAATATTGCTGGTCTGTGTCTGCATTTTGTTTTTCCCCACAGTCTCGCCCAAGTGTTGTTGCATTCTTAAACTTGTTGGCTTTGGAATTGCCCGCCCCTGCTGTAAATTCGATTTTGGACACTCCTCCCAGTCCCATCTCATTTGCTTACTCTACTGAGTACAGTGGATCATTTGGGAAGGACTACCCCCTTGCTTCTTTGATTTTTGAGCACTTTCTCCAGTCCCATCTCATCAGGTCATTCTACTGTGTACTGAGAGAGCATTTGGGAAGGCCAACCCCCTTAGTTTCTTAATCCTGAATTATCTCCTGTTTCCTCTCTTTCCACTTAAAAAAATTACATATTATTCGGCTGCTTTTACTGTAACTGTGTTCTTCCTACTTTATTACCTTACTTTGCTTTGCTGCTTGCTCATAACTGTTCAAGTGCTTTTATTCTGCTGCATTTGTTACTGCTTGTTTGTAGCCTGATTACATTTATGTTGTTCTGAGCTTCTTAGTTTTGGTTTTGGCATTTGGGCTTCAGGACAGTTATTTTACATTTAAGAAGGATTTTGTGGTCTACGCTCTTGTGGACAAACCCTTATCAAAACCCTCTCTCCGTAAGTCCACCCAAGTATTCAGAACACTATGTCTGGAAAATTTCTATCAGTTTCTCCTGCCAGCCTGGTCGACATGGGTGTACTGAGACAGTGTAGCAACTATCTCATGTTCGCTGACAGCTCTCTTCTCCTAGCACATAATTCTTCTACTTGCAAGAAATGCATCTACATCAGTAACCTGGAATCCATGCTGTCTCTCACCACAGTCAGTACTTCTGACAAAGAGGAGATTGCCAGCACAAATACCACCCCACCCATATCACATAGCCAAGCACAACACACACACCTATGCAGAGGTCCTTAGTAAAAACTTACCTAAACAGCAGAGACCTCCAAAAACACACACACAAACATTCCACACACAACACCAAACACATCAGACACAGCAGACAACACACCAGTGTCTCACAAACACAGTCCATAAGGCATAATAATAAACCAAATGTACTAGTCATTGGTGACTCAATTGTGAGACACAACAACGTCCCCCTCACCAAGTTCGACAAGGCGAAGGTCATGATCAGTTGTTTGTCAGGTGCCAGAATCCACCACATCATGCACTTATTTAAGTCTGCCCTCACCAGGTACAAATATGATTCTATCATTGTCCATGTTGGTGTGAATGACTTGTGATGTACCTCTTTGGACTACAAGAACAGAGACGTGATTAAGCTCGGAGAGTGTGTGTCCCAGGCAGGTATGACGCTAGCCCTAAGCAGCATCCTACCTTCACCAAGAATTATACCACAATACCAACAAAAAATAATTAACTTCAACAGCTATCTTAGTTTCTGGTCTCATTCCAAGGGGATCCAGTATCTGTCTGCCTGGGATGACATGGTTGACAGGCCTTGATGTTTTGCCAGAGATGGCCTCCATCTGTCACCCCAAGAATTCCGGATTCTGGGCAAGACTCTCGCCTCCCTCATTGTGCCTTTTTAGGCAATGTCCCAAAGACAAATCTTCCAACATAAAAAAATCTATCAAAAAGCAAATTGAAGGTCATGCTGTTTAATGCTAGGAGCCTTAACCTGAAAATGCACTCAATGGAGGCTCTGCTCACACTGGGATGTATGGCTTGACTTAAAAAAGGCCTTCTGGTCTTTACCTAGTAAACACTTATGAACCTATGGAAGATGCTGACATCTGTGCAGTCATGGAAACCTGGTTCATGGCTGCAGAGTGCACCCCTACCTCACCAGGCTATACCTCATTCCACACATTCTGACTCCAAAATGAGATCGGGAAGACTAAGGATGGTGGAGTCTCTGCCTTCATTAAATTAAGCACACCTCCAGATTGGTTTGCCAGTATAACGCAGTAGAACTGCTCCAGGTGCAATTGACAGTTTGCAAGACACCCATCCAAGTTATACCCAGCTGTAGACCCCCTCCAAGACTCAGGACAGCCTCTCCTCCTACCTGGACCTACTTGATTCCATCAAGGTCCCCCTAACACCCTGATCTTTGATGACTTCAACTACCCCACCATAGACTGGGTGAACTATTCCTGCACTAATGCACGCACCCAACGATTCCTTGACTTCATCAGTTGTAATGCAGTAGACCAGCTCGTCTCATCCCCCTCATGGGGAAACAGCATTCTGGACTTGACTCTCACCAACATGGGCGACCGCTGCACCACTTTCATAGTAAGTTCTTCCCTGGTGAGATCAGGTCATCGGTCTGTCTCATTCAAAGTGTCTGTCCCACTCAACTCCACCAGCCATAACCAGGCTAAAAAATTATCAAAAGCTGACTGCTGACTACAACCTCCTAAGGGACGGTATCAGCAGCTTCACCCCCCCCCCCCCAGATGATGCAGACAACTATGCTGAACAGTATGCCAATGCAGTATTCAAGCACCTGTACAACTGCATGGACTCCGCCATACCCAGCAGAACTAAAACCTGCTCCTCAAGGAAAAACAAACCTGCGTTGTGGACATCCTGTATCAACAAGCTTTGCAACAAAAGGAAGAAACTTTTCTCCTGGGGTAAAAAAGAACAAATTCCAAATTGGAAAAACTCTCTCCTTAGCCTCAACAAGCAAATTAGATCACTAGTGAAAACCTCCAAAGCCAATTATGAATAAAAGCTAGCCTCCAGAACAAAGGGAAACCACAAAGCCTTCTTCAGTTACATCAGGAACCTGCATGACAAAGCCCAGGTTTGTTCTGAATTAGTACTTAATGGTACCACTTACACTTATCCTGTTGATTTAGCCAACCTGCTAGCAGATAGGTTCAGCGCAAACTGCACTCCCTGCCCCCCCCCAGAAGGCTCATTTGACATCCCTGATATTTGGCCCCCACCTTACATCTCTGTAGATAAAGTGCTAAAGGCCCTATCCAAGGCAAAGAACACAGCTTCCATAGGACCTGATAGTATTCCAGCCTGTATTCTGCACCATCTCCAGCAAGAAGTAGCTTTGCCATTAAGCACCCTATTCAACCATAGCCTATGTACAGGCTTCATTCCAGCAGAGTGGAGAACTCCCATTGTCTCCCCTTGCACAAAGGTGGTGCCACTATTGCCCCATTAACTTGACAAGTCTGATCTGTAAAGCTATGGAGCATATTAGTATGGATCTCAAAAAGAAGGATATATACAATCTCCAAGCACTTTGACCCCACCCAGTTCAGATTTGTTAAGGGCAGATCTTGCCTGTTGAACCTGGTTGACTTCTTTGAGACTGTCACTAAGGCCCTGGATGAGGGAAAGTCGGTACATACAGCTTACCTTGGTTTGGCCAAAGCCTTTGACACAGTCCCCCACTCGGGCATCATCGAAACGCTAACACAACTTGGCGTAAATCCCTGTCTCATCAGGTGGGTGGCCAACTGACTCACTGATATGCCTCACAAGGTCAAAATAGGTGCCTGCACCTCCGGCAGCAGACCTGTGTCTAGTGGTGTTCCCAGGGATTTGTCCTGGGACCCCTACTGTTTGGCATCTGCTTCTCAGAGGACCAAGCAAAGGCAAAAGGCCTGTGGCTGACTAAGTTTGAAGACGACTGTAAGTTGGGTGCTGTCATTGACTTCCCAGATGATGTTAACGTACTGTAAGAGCGTCTCACAGCAACAAATGACTGGTGCCAAAGTCATGGTCTTAAGTTGAATGCAAAAAAAAATGAATTATCATACCATTCCGCAAAAAACATGGCCCCTACTGATTACCACATCAACGGCAGCCCCCCCAAGCACACAACTTGTGGTGAGAGACCTAGGTACACAGGTTGACAACAGTCTCACATTCGACCATCATGTAGTGGCCTTACACTTGGTTAATCTCATAAGTAAAAGGATTGCATCCAGAATAAAGGAGGTTATTACCTCTCTGCATTCCTCCTTCATTAGGCCAGCAATTGAGCAGAATGCCCCGTTTGTTTCTGTACCTCTCCAAACACCTGCACAAACTGGAAAGGCCACAGAAATACCTCACAAAGAGAATTCATGCTCACCAACACCTGTCCTATGAAGACAAGCTCAAATCGCTATCACTCTACTCAGTATCCTACAGGTTGCTCAGAGGTGATCTGTGTCTCACCTACAAAGCAGTCACAGACCTTTCCCTACTAGAGATGCTCCATATTCATAAGTCTAACTCTTTGTGTATTACCCACTTGAAAGGCCTAAATCTAATATGCAACATCAACAAAACCTGCTGGATTGACAGGTTCGTCTCCCAGAGGCTGCCCCGTCTCTGGAATAGACTTCCCATACATGTCAAACAGAGTGCCTCGCTGAACCTCTTCAAGCGCAACCTTGAGGAGTGGATGGGAAACCACAGATTTGTCCCAGGGGTTCCACCTTTGTCCCTCATTGACAAGGGCAGCAGGTGCTGACTGTGGTTTTTTTTGGGGGGGATAAACTCTTGGCTAGGCTTGTAAGGGCCCCAGGGCCATTAGCCTAGTAACTTCCTATGATAATGGTTGAATGACAGTCTCATGTTCAGTTTGTACCTGAGAATCCTACTGTAATTTACAGAAAATTGTGCTAATAATTCTCAGAGGGATTTGTAAATTATTTTATGCAGACGTGGCAAATGTAGTGTTGCATAGGCATTTCATTGTCACAGTCAGGCAAATGCCTCTCAGCATTTTTGCTTTGCAGCTAATAGAAGGGGACTCTCAAAAATCCTAGCAGAGGCTCCAAAATTATAGCTCATAAAACTAATATATAAAAACAGAGAATTATGGCATTATGTATAAACTCCCACCTCTGTAGGATTTGCCCTCTTGGGGGATGTGATGTATAAAATCATAGAATTTTGATGCTGACAGGTACATATCTACATAGTTCCACCAGAAATGCATGCTTAGCATACTGTGACATGTTTAAGATAAGCAGGCACACTTCCATACAATACAAAACAGGCAAGTGATCACCCTTTCTTTCAGTAACTTATCAGTACAAATCAAAAACCCAGCCAATATTCAGACTTGCAGTGTTAAACTCGTTTTGCAAACTTTTAAAACAGAATTCAGACTTAGTTGGGATGATTTAGTAATCAAACTACAATCCTTACTGGGTTGCAAGCATTAACAGAAAAAAAACTACATACAGCATTTGTTTTCTAGGTGCCACAAAGTACAGAAGAACACTGACTGACTGTAACTGTGCATTAGGCAACCAGACAGACGCAGACAAGCCAAGTACTTCTTACAGATACAGAAAACACAGAAGAAGCTTCTGCTGTTACATCTGCTGACAATACAAATTCACAAAACAGTCAATGAACCAATGTAGTACTTCGTTATTTAGTTTCATTGACTCAGCAAATAGCAAGAAGAGTGCCAGCTGACAGTGTTCTCCATCCAAAAAAAAAATCACCAGCAATAGCAAGCAAAGATCTTTCAGCAAGCAGCACTGATTGTTGGTGCTTTTTCTTGAAATTAGAAATCAAACTCGAAACCAACTGTAATTGAAGTTTTAAATATTGTAAAGAAAATAAAAGAACTGGAGGTGGGAGCCTTAGAAAAAAAGGAAAAATTACATAGAAGTAAACAGAATCTGTGGTAGCAGTACATGCAAAGAAATGTTAAGGGGAGGAGTGAGGATTAAGGGAAGGAATGAACTGAACATTTTATGTAATGTTGGAGTGAAAATAGCTAAAAAGGGAACATGTACTTTATAAAAAAAGAAATGTGTACACTGAGTGAAACATTTTTTTTGTTATTCAGCTATGCTACTGTTTAGTTGTGATTTAATAATGATATTTATAAAAACAAAATATATATTCTATAAAAAGAATATATTTTTTCATTTTGCATGTTGTGACAAAAAATAAATTTTTTTATTTGCCATTCAGAATGCAACTGCTGCTTTTTCTGGGAGGCTAGGAGCACAGTCTGAGAATGTTTTTACAGTTAATTATGCCATTAGTAGTTTTGGACATTACATGAGAAAAATGTTATACATGTCTGTATTTCCAGAATTGTTTATGCAAGAAGCAAAAACTGACAAAACAGTCAGTAGTTTGGTAGTGTTTGGAAAATTGTTAGTGATGGTTAATGCTTCACAGCATTTTAAAAAGTGCTTTGTACATTTATTACACGTTTAAGTTGTTCATAGGTTCATGGATACTAGGCTAGCTGGCCTTGTGGGGCTATATTTAAGTCTAGCCAATTTCCCCGTTAAAGTTGAGAATCAAACCCTGTACCTGATGCCTGCGTGGTAAACACCTTAACCATTATGCCACCTTCCAACCCTGCCTGTTACTTGCTTGAAAAACTGTAGAAGCAATGAGTAATATCTTTTAAAAAGGGATGTGCTCTAGATCAGTGGATATCCCATCTTCGGGCAGCATTCCCAAGAGGTAGGCTGCCACATTACTGAAAAGTCCTTAATGGCATTGACGAATAAAAGAAAAAAATTAATTAGTTTCTATTACAGTCTTTTCTTCAGCTGTCTGCAGGTATGAGGTCCCCATACAACTACTTTTTTGTTACACAGAGAATTATTATAGTGGGAATCTTCTTTAGGGAAAATATGAATCTTGAATTAGCATAATATTTTTGTCAGCAAGATTAAATTTAGCTAAACTAGCATCTTCACCTGAGTCAGATGTCTTTCTTACTCCCTACCATTTATTCATCCTGTTTATTTTCTAAAATGCTTTATTCTGGAAAGACTAAATGCAACTATTGAGTGGAATACACAGGTGTCATCAGCATTGTAAATTACTTGTTTCTTAGCCATATATTTCATGGCATTGATATTTAATGTAATGATAGACATGTACATGATACAAATCAAGCATTTTAAAACCTAGACTAAAATTAACCTTCATTCTGTTTATATGTTGGTGTATTATAACTTGTTAAAATCCACATACTGAGAAAATATCAGTTATAATAATTTATACTGTATTGAACAGTGGTCAATGTGTAAAACCAGACCCTGCTGCATGAAACTGCTAATGACTTTAGTAATTTTGTAATGATGCTCTGAAATGCAAGCATCCATATTCAAAGAAAATTAATGATTTGGGAAAAACGTACAGTGGATATAAAAAGTGTACACACCCCTGTTAAAATGCCATGATTTTGTAATATAAAAAAGACACCCCAATAAATCATTTCAAAACTTTTCCCACCTTTAATGTGACCTATAACCTGTACAATTCAATTGAAAAACAAATCTGTTAGGGGAAAAAATATAAAAAATAAAAAACGTACAGTAAGCTGGTTGCATAAGTGTGCACACCCTTAAACTAATACTTTGTTGAAGCACTTTTTGATTTAATTACAGCATTCAGTCTTCTTGAATAGGAGTCTGTCAGCATGGCACACCTTGACTTGGCAATATTTGCCCACTCTTCCTTGCAAAAGCGCTCCAAGTCTGTCAGATTGCGAGGACATCTCTTGTGCACAGCCTTCTTCAGCTCACCACACAGATTTTCTCTTGGATTTAGGTCTGGGCTCTGGCTGGGCCATTCCAAAACTTTAATTTTCTTCTGGTGAAGCCATTCTTTTGTTGATTTGGATGTATGCTTGCGGTCATTGTCATGCTGAAAGGTGAAATTCCTCTTTATCTTCAGCTGTCTAGCAGACGCCTGAAGGTTTTGGGCCAAAAGTGACAGGTATTTGGAACTGTTTATAATTCCCTCCACCTTGACTAAAGCCCCAGTTCCAGCTGAAGAAAAGCAACCCCAAAGCATGATACTGCCACCTCCATGCTTCACCATGGGTATGGTGTTCTTTTGGTGATACGAAGTGTTGTTTTTGTGCCAAATGTACCTTTTGGAATTGTGGCCAAACAGTTCAACCTTGGTCTCATCAAACTATAACACATTTTCCCACATGCTTTGGGGAGACTTGATGTATTGTTTTGCAAATTTTAGCTGGGCCTGGATGTTTTTCTGTGTAAGAAAAGGCTTCCATCTTGCAATCCTACCCCATAGGCCAGACATGTGGAGAATACGGGAGATTGTTGTCACATGTAGTACACAACCAGTACTTGCCAGAAATTCCTGCAGCTCCTTCAGTATTGCTGTAGGTCTCTTGGCAGCCTCCCTAACCAGTTTTCGTCATTTTTGAAGGGCCATCCAGTTCTTTGCAAGGTCACTTTTGTCCCATATTTTCTCCATTTTTTGATGACTGTCTTTACTGTGTTCCATGGTATATCCAATGCTGTGAAAAAATTTTTGTAACCTTCTTCTGACTGATACCTCTGAACAATGAGATCTCTTTGATGCTTTGTAAGCTCTCTGCAAACCATGGCTTTTGCTGTAGCAGGCAACTAAATATCAGAAAAATCCTACTAGGATAGCTGAACTTTATCTGGAGTTAGAGTATCTCTAATTGATGGCAGGTGCGTACCCAAGAAAGACTGAATGTAGTAATTAAAGCAAAAGGTGCTTCAACAAAGTATTAGTTTAAGGGTGTGCACACTTATGCAACCAGCTTATTGTATGTTTTTTATATTTTTTCCCCTAACAGATTTGTTTTTCAATGGAATTGTACAGGTTATAGGTCACATTAAAGGTAGGAAATTTAAAATGATTTATTGTGGTCTCATTTTTTTATATCACAAAAACCTGGCATTTTAACAGGGGTGTGAACACTTTTTATATCCACTGTAAAAACAATGACTGCCATTTACACTTTGTAAGAGAATAGCTCTCGTGTCGGGTGATCTTTCAGTAGTCTTTCCATAGCCATACCCAGCATTGCAGGGTCCTGCACTAGAATGCCTTTAGAAATAAATACAGCATTTAAAAAACTACAGCAGTTGCATGTTAATGATTAAAATGCATCTTTTCATTAAGATACTTTAAATACAATTTCTTGTCCTTCAGTAATAAAACCCTGCTTCTGTAACTTGGCAGATCAGTAAAATTTTATACAGTTAAAAAAAAAAAAAAAACAACCAAACTTCAGTATACTGCTGAACAATTTATCTGTCATTGCTGTCCCAGCAATTTACTCAAAATATAAAATAATGAGTGGCACTCCTTCCTCATAAATATCTTGTAATGCTGAACATTATGGCCACAAATGGAGTCAGGTAAATCAAATCTACAGTATTAAGAGGTGCACTATCCAAATGTCAGCATTAAAATGCTTTTACTGCATTCCTTACAGTACTCTACAGAAGAGCCGTTGAACATCGGAGACCTTAGATTTGAATTTTGTACAGAAGGTAAGCATGTCTGGCAGGGGAAGGAAAACATTTGTATCTAACCCCCTAGCCCCTTATTATTCGCTGCCATGGAGATGAGCTGTTTATATTGTCTATAGGGATCTTACCTTTTCTGGGAAATAAAAGGACCTGGCTAATCCCAGCTGGAGGAAAGAATTGATTGGTGAACTATTAGGCTGGTCTTACACCCATGAGGGAAGGAAATACTTAGCAGCTAACAGAAGGTAGAAATCAGAATACTAAATATATCTAATAGCTGTGGTTCTAGCCTCAGTAACCTGTAGAAATAAAGACTTGAGGCCATTCAGAACTCCAGCTTTTCCTAGACTACTACACCCCTGCCTGCTGTCCCGTAGAGCACAGCACCAGCAACAATCTCCATATCTTAATTGTCACACTTTGCTGAATGTAGGTGGCCAAACCAGACCTTGGCTGCTTTTTTTTTTTTTTTTTTTTTTTTGCTGCCCTTGTATTATTTCCCAAATTTCCCTACATTTGTGTCTACAAGGTTATAATTGCCTTCTTTTAATTTGTTCTGTCTTGTAGCTTACTTTTGGGAAGTTTTCTTTGAGCTTTCTCCCTTCCTTTCTCTTCGTCTCCAAACTTTAACCCTTTCACTTCAAGAACAAAGAGATTTTCTTAATCTCCCTTTTTTTCCTGCTGTCCTTTTTCGCCTTGTCAAAGCTACCACTTTTTGTTCACCTAGAGGAGAAGGAATAGTAGTAGTTAGTTTGGTGGTTCATGTCATCTCAGGAGCTCATTGTTCTACTTATTTTCTGTGCGGGCCCATGACTTTGCCTTTCTTAGTTTTTTGAGGAGGCTTGTCTATCCTTGGCCATTTGTAAGTGTGGGTTCTGTGAGGGCTCCTGGAAGAAGGTCTTGCCAAAAGACAGCCATGTCCAGTGTCGGTCTTGCCTTGGGGAACCTTATTGAGAGGAATGATGTGAAGTTTGCCGAAACATGGTGTTGACCACTTTGCCACATCATTGGGAAGAGCTAAAGTTCCCTTTGTACTAGCAAACTGTGACTGCTCGAGTCTTCAACTTTCAACATCAGCTGGCCTCAAGTTTTTTTGCTGTGACATACTTGAGTACTTCACATTGTCCTGTTGTTTCTTGATTATGGATGTAGTAACCAAGAAGTCTTTGGTCTTTGAGATTAACGCCAAATGTCACAGTAACTTCAGAAACACTGGCCATATTTACACTGTGAGGCATTAACCTGCACTATGGGGGCTGTAGTCAAGAAAGTGATTTTGCAGGTTATGAATTCTCCGGTTCACAGTTCCCCATTGAGCTGTCAAGAGTCAGTGGATCGACAGTCCTCCAGAAGTCTTCTGACTCCATTACCTGACAAACTGATGTCCAACAAGGAGGTGAAGGCTATTATGGAATTCTTGATTGCAGGGGCCTTTACACAGAGGTGGCGTTTTGACCCCCCCTTGGCTGTTAGTATTGATTATGTAAAGTTTACTGGGCCATCCTGGATGCAGTGGTTCCCATCATGAATAAGATTGAGAGGATTCTTTGTTTTTGTCAAAAACTCCCATGATTGATACCTTTGTTGTCCTCGGATGTCCAGTACTCCGAGTCCAGAGGCTCATGTGTCTAGCAAGGAATCTCGAGTAGGGAAACGTGTGCATGTCCATCATTTACCATGAAAACACAGTATATGATGGGGACATGTACTGTGCTTTTATGATATATTCCGAGGATATAATACTGTACCTTCACATTATACCCCAGGGATTACCTCAGTGTCACTGCTCGACAGAGGCACAGCAAAATAATGGGTATAGTTCCCCATACTAAAGGGGTGGCGTAAGCCACAAAACTATGGGCTAGGCTTGTAAATGCCCTCGGGCAGATAGCCTAGTATGAACCTATGAACCTATATGATGAGGGATGTATACAGTGAAGGCATTTTCTTATATGACTACATGGTAGAGTTCTGCTATGAAGCTGCTAATATGTCCTTTCCCATAGTGAAGTTTGCTGATGGACATAACACTGAAAAATAAGCATCCCAGTAAACTGTAGCCTCATACTGCATGCAGCTTTTTAGACAAAGTGCAACCATAGTGGCAGCAAATTACACAGTGGTTATCTAGCATGCCTAGCTGTGCCTTATTTACTTTACTGAGTACTCAACGGTAACTTTTATGATTGTCCTCTTCTATGGGCCTGAAGAAGCAAGGGAGGATCTTGACAGTGGTTAGTGTCAAGTTTTCCTCAGCTTGGTATACTTTTCAGTCAGAAAATGGTGGGTGCTACAGTGGTTTCATCATAAATGAAACAAGCAGGATTCTGGCAAGGGGATGCAGTTATTCCAGTTTCTTCCAGACAGGCCACACTAGTTATTGTCATGTCTGATGGTGATCACCAGGTGGCTGCAGGGCACCTTTGGGAGGCTCACATCAGCAGTGAGGACTGTCCTGTCCCCACATGCAGTGTGGGCTCACATTATTCCTTAGTCAGTCTAGCTATCCATCACCAGTGAGCATCAAATGAGAGCAGTTGTCATTAGGAGTTACAACATTCCATTTCTCTATACCCTTTTTCCTACCTCTCCCATTGCTAGATGTGTCACCTTGTCAGAGAAATAAATCAGAGACAGTACATCACTTTTTGCACAAGAGTCAGCTGACAGCTCCAACCAGACCAGAGAGGGAAAGTTTCTACTACATGTTATTTTTGGTGCCTAAAAATGTCAAGGATTTCAAGTCTCTTCTTTTTTTTATTCCTTTTATGACTTCAGGCCCATTCTTGATTTAAGTCACTTAATCACCTTTATACCCAAAGACGCTATCTGCATGGTCTCTTTTCAGAGATGTTCCTTCTGTGTTTAGATGAAGGAGATTGAATGTGTTCTCCAGACCACCAGGGTGCTTAGTTGCATATCAAGATCCACATGTGATCCTAGACGTTTGTGTGCTTTAGAGTTAAAGCCAGTCATTTCCAGCCTCAGATTGTTTTGTTTGGTCACACCCGAGACCTCAGGGTGATTATCAGATTTATTTGGGTAATGACATTGCATCTCTGTCTGCAGGGACATAGCATTTTACCCATGTCCAGATGGTTAGATCCTAGCTGTGACCTCTTGACGACTGCTTTTCCATGCGAGGGAGTCCTGTTGTTTGTATTTCTGTTCCTTGGCATTTTTCTCTATGTAAGCAAGTCTCACTTGCAGTCATTTCAGCATATGATATTTACAGGCTGCAAGCTAGACACTGTGACCTCCAAGACAAGATTCTTCACAGACAATGTTCTTGTTTTGATATCCAAGGCAGCTGTTTTTCTGACTTTTACCACTTTGACAGCTGTTTAGTGTCTCAAGGTCCTGGTCCTTATGACTGCAGCCATTTTCATGATTCATTTAGCTGGTTTGCACAAGTTCAAGTAGCCATTTCAGGTCCAGTGGTCACAGGTAGATGACTTTCTGGAGCATAATATCCACTATCTTGAGCATGTTGATGGCACTCTTTATAGTGGTTGGATGCCAGCAATCTTTCCTTGTGCAGTCTTTTCCATGATCCCCCTTTGCTTGATTTTGTCACCACAGATGCATCTGTCCTAGAGTAAGGGTGCAGATATTCCCAGGAGTGTGGTCACCGTTGGAACTCTGCCTTCACATCATCATTCTGGAGATGAGAATGGCCCAATTTTCCCTTTCAAAGCTGTCTGGATTCTGTGTCCTGGAGTTCCTGCCCATTCAAATAGGCAGCGTATCTGTTGTGTAGTATCTCAACAAAGGGAGAATTCACTGTTGTCCACTTTGCTTAGGGTCTATGACAGTTTGAGAATGAACTTTGACTGCAAGTCACTTTCATGTGGCAGTCCATATTCCTGGGGAGTCCTATATGTTAGCCAAAGGTTGAGCTGATGTTTGCTCATGCCACATAAGTGTCCCATCAGTTATTTGGCATTGCACATGAAAGGAGATGCAGGAGAAATTTTCTCCCTGATCATATCACTGTGGCAACCTTCAAGGGATGCCTGGGCCATCTGTGACCAAGGACACTTTGCCATGCTTTTCCCACACTTCCTCTGAGGAGGAAAATTGTCTACAGGGTCAGGCTGTTAAACTTTCTTTGTAGCCCTTTATTGACCCTAGCAGATTTGATTCCTCCTGCCTCATCTGTAGAATACCATTGCTTCTCAAACCAGCCAAAAGTCTGTTGACTCCTCCATTAACAAGTCTCATTCAAATGTGAGACTGTTTCTTATAGGTTGTTTTTTTCACTTCCAGTATTTGCTTGTGACCCTTTCTTTTTGCATGGAGCTTTTTCTATCATGGGTTATTCTCAGAAGCCCATTATCAGGAAAATGTACAGGGACCATTGGACTCATTTTCTGACTGGGCTGAGTCCAAAGTATTGGAGCCCTCTTTTCTTCTAATACTGGTTGTGTTGGACTACTAAATTGGCATTTTTGGCTCAGACTTCACCACTTCTGCAAAATCCCACTGGGTCACTATTTCCAGTTTTCATTAGAGCCAGGACATTCTCCTTGGCTTCATTGTGTGTTTCCTTCTTGGGACCTTTGGAAAAGCTTTCGTAAGCTTCCTTTGAACTAACCACTTCAACAGAGCTATAATTTTCTGTTGGAAAACCTTGTTTCTGATGGTTGTAGCATCTTCAAGAGGAATCTCTGAGTTTCTTGCCCTAGCTGCTGAACTTCCTTACCTGGTTTTCCATAAAGACTGCATTTTGATTTACATCTATCCTTTATGCTTAAAGGAAAACTCCACCCTAGAACTAAAAAAAACTTTTTTTTTCACTCTGTTTCCTGACTTATTTTAAGACCTCAAAATCACTCTAAGTGCTTTATTTGTAATTTTAGCCTGTTTTCCACAACATGGCTACCAATGGGGCTTGATGTATCAACGTGATCTTGTTCTCCCTTAACCCTTTTACTTTCCCATAATACTTTGCATGACTCACACCAGATATAAGGAAGTAACTTTGAATTCCCATGCCATTGACACATAATGGGATTTGTGAGGGTCACTGTTATTTTAGACGGCTTCTTTTCTGTCTCTAATCACCCTCATTTATGTTTGGTTCAGACCTTGTTTTACACTATACTTTGAACTTGTCCAGCTACAGCCAGAAAAGTAACTAAATTGCAGGCCTTTGTTCGGTGTTTTCTTTTGTAGTTCAAGAGGAATTGAGAGTCCCCTCCCCCCACACTGCTGCAGAGGTGTTAAAACTGTCACCACACTGAGAGACCCCTGCAGAATCAATTCCTCTGGGTCTATATTAGAACATCGAAGTTTCAAAACTTCAAATGTTCTAATATCGAACCCTATTCAAGGAAAGCTTAAAATATTGAAGCAAGAGAAAACCAAAATTTTCCTGGGAAAAGAATTCGGTTGTCCGTTTCTGTTGCTTCGCTATTTTCAGCGCTGTGGTGGAAAGTTACGGGTCGGGTTCAGGTAAGTGTGCAATTGAGTGCGGGTTAGGGTAGTTAGGGTTAGGGTGCGGGTTAGGTATGTCTGCGATTGTGTGGACGTTAGGGCGGGGTAGGTGAGTTAGGGTTAGGGCGCGGGTGAGGTGAGTGTGCGATAGCGACGGACCGTAGGGTTAGGGATTGGGTTAAGGTAAGTGGATAGTTAGTGGTGTGTGTATAGTTTAGTGTAGGGTTAAGTGTAAGATTTTAGGTGTATATGTGTGGATTGCTATTTGTTTGGTGTGCTTGTGTTGTGTGAATGTGTTGGAACAACAAATTTTTTCCCTAGAAAAAAATTTGCTCTTCTGTATGTTCGATGTTTTCAGCTTTCGCTGAATAGGGTTCGATATTAGACATTCGAAGTTTTGAAACTTCAGTGTTCTAGTATATACCCAGTTCTTCTTAGACTACAAAAGAAAATTGTGAACAAAAGCCTGCAATTTAGTTACTTTTCTGGCTGTAGATGGATAACTTCTAAATATAGTGCAAAACAAGGTCTGAGCCAAACAGAAGTGAGGGTGATTAGAGACAGAAAAGAAGCAGTCCTTTTACAGAAAGTAAATAAAATAACAGTGACTCACACAAATCCCTTTACAGGCTAATGGTGTGGGAATTCAAGGTTACTTTTTTATGTCTGGTATGAGTCATACAAAGCAATAAGAGAAAGGGTTAAGGGAGAACAAGATTACGTTGATGCATCAAGCCCCATTGGTAGCCATGTTGTGGAAAACTGGCTAAATTGCAAATAAAGCACTTAGAGTGATTTTGAGGTGTTAAAATAGGTCAGGAAACAGACCGTAAAAAAAACAGATTTTTATAGTTCAAGGGTGATTTCCTTTAAGGTGGTTTCTGAGTTGTGCCTAAATCGGGCAATTCACTTGCCTTTTCTTTCCACAGTATGCCAGACGTAGGTAGTATCTTTTGCATTGTTTTGCTGTCTATTGACAGTAGATAATACTAAGTCTGCCAGGAAGCACTTGCAGCTTAGTTTCAGATCCTTGTGTGAGAAAGTCTCTAAGGTTATGCTTTCTATGTGGCTTTTCATACACATCCACTTCTGATAAATCACTTGAAGCCATTTGCCTGGTCCATCAGAAGCTCTCTCTGCTAAGGATGTGGCCTCCTCAACAGCATTCTTCTGAAATGCCTTTGTAGAGGGTATCTTTTTTGACTGGACTACTACTAGGTACACCCAGAGTACTTTCACTATGCATTGTAAATTTTATTTGGTTTCCAGGTGCATAGCCTCCTTTTGAGGCACTGTGGTATGGAGTATTCTGACCTAGAACCTCTCATTTGTAAGAGCTTATAATGCTGCTGTGAAGTTACAGAGGGTGGCCCTGCTCTTATCAGATTTGAAAGTTATATATTTACTAAAATGATAGACCAGTAGGAGTGGGGACTTCGTCAGTAATGACCCATCCTAACATCCTTGCCTTGGTGTGCATGCCTTTCAGTGCATTCCGTAGTTTGCTTAACAGGCGCACATCTCAGATTTAAGTGTGGGTGTTGGTGCAGTGCATTATGGGACAGCAGGGAAGAGTGTAACTACCTAGGAGTGTTTGTAGTGTGGGATGGGTCCGAATGACATTTGTTACAGTGACAGCATCTAATTGTGCATGAACCTACCTGTTGTATATTACATCACGTTTTGTTGCTGGAAGAAACATGCACTATTATATTTTTTTTTTATCTAAACAACATAACATGACATGACACAACAAGCAGGGAATTTCCAAAAACCAAAATGCACTATCCCAGTAAAATAAAGTATGAATCCTGTCAGAATGACTTAAGTTCACAAAGAAAAAAAAATGTTTTATTATGAAGGCAGTAAGAGTAATGAAACAAAATGTGGTATAATAGTTTATTTGGATTTCATTGGATTAAGTCCCCCCCCACTGACTTGATGACTTGGGCTTTGCCCTTGAACCAGACCATGCCCGTTATGTGGAAATCTGATGTAAACCATACCCATAGGTGATGATCTGATGTCCTTTTCATTCCTCTTCACTGTTGGGTGTTCGGATCTGACATTGGATTCGACTCGGCCGCATTCACAAGACTTTAGGATCCGAGTCTCGAGCTCCTCTCTTTTCTATAATGTACTCCTCAGATCTCATTTGCCATCATCCAGCACAGACGTGATCCGCTAGTCTTGAGCTTGGGTAAGCATTGTGTTTTACGAATCTCAGTATTTTTGCTTCTTTTGGCTTCTTCTAATTCTTTATCTAGAATATAATACCTTTCTTGTTCTAAGTTGCTCATTCTGTCCTTTCTGTACCTCTCTTCCCACACTTAGTTAACAAGGGTGTTAGGATCACCTCCCCTTCGCCTCCTTGTCTCACTTTCCTGTTCGTTTTATTAAATTTATTTGATTTCCCAGATTACACTTTCACGAGCCAGATCTAGGCATTCATCAGTATCCTCCAGTTCTTCTCGGAGCCTTTCACAATCGGAAATGGACAGGATGATGAGAAGCTTTCTCAAAGCACAGATCCAAATGCGAATTTTGCCTTCTCCATCCCATTCTGGATCTGAGAGAGCTCCAACACCAGTGATTCAAGCTCCTTTTCTGATTTGACCTGCAGTCTCGGATTCCAGGACCTGGTTCCTCTGAGAGAGTCATCGTTGGGTCCAAAAATATGCTTTTCTTCAACTCTGTTTCCTGGACTGACACTGTTCAAATACCCTCAGACTGGTGTGGGTCTCGGATCTGAGATGTCAACGCTGGCTCTGGTAGGGATGGCTTCGATCATGACCTAGTCAGATCTGTTAAGCCCCCTAGGGGCCTTGGCTTTTGACTTGGGCCCGGCTCTGTCCGGAGGCTTTGATTCTGGAGTGGACTTCGTTCTTTCTCATCAGGTGGCTTCAGCTCTGAAGGAGGAGAGAGGAGTTTCCCCTGGTCCGTCAGCATTCCAGGCAGCAGAGAAGTCTTTCTCTAGACCAAGAGATGCGACGACTCATCATCATCAGGAATCCTACCCAGTAATCATCTCATCTAAGCTTTGATTCCATCAATCCTGCCATTGGTCAGCCCCCCAGGTAAGCCTCCAGACCACTTCCCCTCAGCGACTCCCCCCTTATTATTATTCTTCCCCTGACCATCCCACAAAGGAGATTCATTGGAAGAAACCTTGCAAGAGGAGGCACATGGTCTCTCCCTTGGAGTCCTTATCTGAGGACACTGATTTCAGTGAAGGAAAAGGATCCCCCAGATCCCCACTGACGACGTCTCGTTCTGCAATATATCCTTGAACTCTTGAGGCAAAAAAGTGGCTGGTCTTCCCAAAAATCCTTGTTTGTATGTTGTGTTGCTGGAAGAAAAATGTATTGTTATATTTTATTATTTAAGCAACATAATGTGACATGACACAACAAGCAGGGAATTTCCAAAAACAAAAGTGCACTATTCCAGTGAAGTAAATAAAGTATGAATCCTGTCAGAATAACTTAAGTGCACAAAGAAAAAATGTTTTAGTACAAAGACAGTAAGAGTAATGAAACAAAATTTGATGTAATAGTTTATTTGGATTTCACTGGGTTTACCTCCCCATTAAACTGATGACTTGGGCTTTGCCCTTGAATCAAACCATGCCAGATATGTGGAAATCTGATGTAAACCGTAACCAGATGTGAGGATGATATAATATTCTCCACTGCTTGTATTGCTACCAAAAATGTGTTAGGTGCATCTAAATAGATGGCTTGACTGAAATCACAGTTGCAGTATTCCTGACATACGGGTTGTCATCCCTGACATCCGGACGGGGTGCCAAAGCTTTACCTTACCATGGTTGTACGTCTGATGCATGACCTCAGCTTGTATGCATTGGAGTACATAGATCGTTTATCCAAATAAGTGTCTTGTTGGGGAACTTTCCTTTTTATGTACTCTGTTTTGTTGAAAGTTGTTGCATGTCAGCTAGGATGGGTAAGTGTGAGTACAGTAGGTAGATTCTATACACGGTCTATCATACGAAGTGTCTTTTTTGCTTAGACTGGGAACACTATCATAAATCTTGCTCACTTTGTCAATCGTTCATTCCCAAAGCCCTTAGTTTGAGGCTTTCTATTCTCAACACCATTCTAGAGACCCAGTATCTTAAACTCTTGGCTATCTCAAGATGGCTGACTCCATATCCTCAGATGTCCTTCTGTTACTGAAGAAAAAACAGAGAAGCTTTAAATGGATCTGCTGTCTAATGTTTCTGACTCCAACATATACCTGCTAAGGTTCCAGAACCTGTGGTACATCATTCTGCTTCTCAGTTGTCCACTAGCAAGACCCCATCAGAGCCTGGTATGGCTCCTGAGGCTTTGCAGACTGCAAGTACGTCTGAAGAGCTCTCTCTGACTTAATTTCCAAGGCACTGCATAGCACCCCTCAAATTTTAGTTAGGAAGGAGATACCAGGCTCTCTAATAGAAGTCAGACAAGGTTCCAACCTCTGCATCTCATCCAAGCGGACATCATGATCAAAAAGAAAAAAAAAACAGAAGACTAAACATGTGGCTTCTCCCTTAGCAGCTAGGGTGAAGGAGTGTATACATTTCTCACAGGGGTTTAAAGATGTTATGTCTTTGATACCTTCCTCCTTTGGGTCTCCACAACCACAGACCACTCCTCAGAAACCTACTCAGGTTTCCTATTTTTTTTTTTTTTGGGTGAAGAACCGGAGTATGGCTCTGACCATTTTCTGGACTGTTCCTCTTAGCTGCATTCTCCAGGACAAATCTCTTTGGACAAAGAGGACTCTTTCTGACTAGATTCCCCTGTTGAGTAGTCTTCATTTTGGGGAGGCTGTACAGAACATGATGAAGCACTTTGATGGCAATCCATTCAGATCTCTGATGTTCAGAAGAGGTATTACAACTTCTTGGAAATGGATACTGCTGCCCCTTCTCAAGTCCCTCCTGTCCGTGCGGCTTTCCAGGCCACCTTTCAGTCCACTTCTCCTGCACTTGATTCTCAGTCATCAGCTCCTGAAAGACGAAACAAGTTTTGCAAGGTGCCTGATGACCTAAAATATTTATAGAAGAATCCAGTGGCAGGCCCTTCTGCAGTATCTCTCTTTCTTCAGATAAGCCCTCTAAGCTTCTGCCCAATGCTCTACCTACGGGCAAAGGTAATAGGGCTGTGGATAGATGGGGAAAGAAGGTTTTACACCTCTGTTACCCTTGCCTTTAAGGCAATTAACTACTAGACTCAAGTGGCAAAGTACTTGCTCTCTGTCGGCATTCCTTTAACTTGTACTGGACTGGACTCTGGCAGAGTCTAAGCATCAAATGCAGAGCTTACTATCCTAGGTTACTCAAATAGCCAGACACAGCATTAATTAAGTGCAGTTATGTTCTGGATACTGTTTCTAGAATAGCTGTTACTGGATATGTTATTTGCAGATATGCATGGCTTCACAATCAGCCTATTCCTGAGGATTTCTAATCAAAAATTTTGGACGGTCTCTTGGAGAAAGACGTTACTGTTTAGTCCACAGGCTGCCAGCATGTTCAGAACTCTCAAATGCCAAGGTGAGACAATGAAAGACTGCAGACAGATTCTGCTCTTCTCAGTTCCTTGATACTGTGACACCCATGCCCTGGCCCAGCAATCAAGGAGCTTCAATCCTCACCACTAACACCAGTGAGGGACATCTCATATAGGAGGAAAGGATAACAAATACACACAGTAAAGTGCAATTTCCCTTAAGAGCACACAGAGATCACAGTCAGTCTGGGGCTGGTCGCTCCCTTGCACTCCAGATCCCCAATAAGGCTCCCCACTGGCGCAGCTATAGGGTCCAGATCTCAGCCTACTGGGCAAGCTAAAACCTCCCAGCACCCTCTCTGTCCAACCAGTGCTTTGTGTCCCTGCCCAAGGAGCTGACACACACACGCACATGCTTTGAGTTTTATACAACCACACAGACACTCCTGGGAAAGGCTGGCACAGGTTCTCAAGCGGTGCCCCTTTTACCCAGACTGTATGGTAGAAACCACTGCCACCACCCAGCTGATAATTATCAGCTACCCAAAGGCCCCTTAAAAGGGTGTCCACTTATTACTGTGCAATATTATCCAACTGATAAGTGCGACTAAACAGTCAAGGCTTATTAGACTGACTTGGTACAGGATCAATGTATACATGCAATGTACTCTAGAGCTTAAATTATTTCTACACAAAACAGCCACAGTTAAAAGGGTTTAAAAATATTTAATAATAAATCAAAACACAAGGCAATACTTTTTACTACACAGTGCTAGTCAAGAGTTCAGAGATCACACAGAAATACTTAAAATAATTCAGTAGTACAGTTCTGACATCACAGAAAAACACTTGGTCTAATCTTTCTAATTTCTAGCTATTTCTAAGAGAAAACACAAGTCTAAGATAAACTTACATATAGAGCCAAGGCAGAGTGCTGATGAGTTGGATGGTCAAGACAAAAATGCTTAATGCTCTCTGATTCTCTCTGTTTTTAAAATTGCATTCCTGGTTCACATTACATCATTATTCACACTTCCCTGGGTTCCCAGGCTAACAGAAACTACATTTACATTATTCCCGTCTGGGCAGAAACCAGAGCAATAAAGGATATTTATGCATACAAATTTTGGCCATTAATTCTGGCCTTACAACAATAGCAAGAATGCCTTCATCTAGACTGGCCAGAGCCATGTTTACATCAAAGGGTCACAACATGCTTTATTTGGTCAGTAGAGTGTACTGTTACATTTTTCCAGTTCCACATTTAACACTATTTTTGCCATTTAAGACAACAAGCCTGTGGTTTATATTAATATTTACAGATGACAGAATTATCTATAAAATTCTATCTGGCTAGGCTGGCAGCCTTCACATCTGCCCCTACCCCCCGGAGAACTCAAGCTAGTTTTTCAAGTGACCCTTGAGAAACACTGCTTGAGAAGGTTAGGTCTGTCTGAATATATCTTACCACATTCCCTGTCTTGAGAGCCCATCTGCATTGGCATTGCTAATCCCACTGCGGCGCTGCACTGACATATATGCTTGCAACCCTAGGCTCTATCTTAGCAACTTAGCATTTTGCTGGCTGGCTCTTTTTAACCATATTAGGGGGTTGTGATCTGTCAGCAGTGAATTTCCTTCCATACAGATAAGGCTGAATTTTCTGCAGTGCCCACATTATGGCTAGATATTCCTTTTCTACAGCTGCATAGCATTCCTCCCTGGGTTGGAGCCTATGACTGAGATAAACCACTGGGTGCTCTTCCCCGTCTGAAGAAATCTGGCTAAGTACAGCCCCCACCCCATGGTTTGAAGCATCCACCTGCACACCAAATTCTTTGCTTGTAATCTGGACTGGCTAACACAGGGGGTCCTCCCAAAGCCTCTCTAAGCTTCTGGAATGCCTGCTCACATGCTGGGGTCCACACGACCTTATCTGGCCTGTTTTTCCCTATTAGGTCTGTGAGGGATGCAGCTTATGGTACTATAACTGGGGATGAACTTTCTGTAGTACCCTGCTGTCCCTAAGAATGCCATCACCTGCTTTTTAATAACAGGAGCAGGCCATGCCTGAATGGCTTCCACTTCGGCAGGTTCTGGCCTTATCTTACCACTCCCCACTCTATGTCCTAGTTAGAAGACCTCTTCCATACCCACCTGACATTTGCTCTGCTTAATGGTCAGTCCTGCCCTCTGTAGTCTGTCCAGCACCTCCCTGACATGCTGAAGGTGCTCTGGCCAGGAATGGCTATAGATGGCAGTATCATCTAGGTAAGCAAGGGCAAACCCTCCTACCATTGCCAGGATATGGTCTACCAGCCTCTGTAAGTGTTGCCCCAAAGGGCATCTTTGTGAGCTCAAACAAACCAAAAGAAATTACAAATGCTGACTTCTCTCTAGCACTGGGAGTCAAGGGCACCAGCCAGTAACCTTGGTGAGGTCAGTGGTTGTAAGATACTTAGCCCCAACCAGCTGCTTTAGGGCCTCATCTGTCCTAGGCATGATGTAAGCATCTGACTCTGTGTGACTATTTAATTTCCTGTAGTCCACACAGAGCCTGGTGCTGACATCCTTCTTTGGCACCAGCACCACTGGGAAGGCCCAGGGACTGTTTGACTCTTGAATCACCCCTAGTTCCAACATCTCCTGTACCTCCTCCCTCAGAGTCTGTTTGACTCTCTCAGGCACTCTATAATGGGACTGCCTGATAGGCCTTTGGGGTCCTGTAGACATCTGGTGCTGCCTCAGGTGGGTGCACCCTGGTTTCCCAGTGAACATGTCCCCAAATTCCTGCAACACTGCTCGGATTTCTCAACCCTGAGTAAGACATAGCTGCTGGGACATTGCTACCTCTTCCACTGAGGTGTCAGCCTGAGCCTCACTGAGGAGATCAGTCCCCAGGTCTCCCTCCGACTCCTCCTGCAGTCCACTGCAAATGCTCAGCACAAGGGCCTCCCTGTCATGGTAAGGTTTCATCATGTTAACATGGTACAGTTTGTGCCCCTGCCTTCTGCCTAGCAGTTCTACCATGTAATTAACACCACTTACCTTTCTTACCACCTTGTAGGGTCCCTCCCAAGCTGCTTGCAGCTTGTTGTGTCTGACAGGAATGAGAACCATTACCTGCTGCCCCACAACATACTCTCTAGCTCGCGCATTCCTGTCATACCACACCTTCTTCTGTTGTTGGGCTTCTGCCAGGTTCTCCTGGGCCAAGCCCATGAGTCTCCTGAGTCTTGTCCTGAGGTTTAGGACGTATGCCACAACAGACTCCTTGTGAGACTCGCACTCACCTCCCCACTCATCACAAATTAAATCTAGAGGTTCCTTCACCCTATGCCCATACAGCAACTCAAAGGGTGAAAAACCTATGGATTCCTGGGGAACCTCTCTGTAAGCAAACAATAGATGGGGCAAGTATTTGTTCCACTCCCTCTTAAAATGATCTGCAAATGCCCGTAGCATGGACTTGATTGTAGAGTTTAACCTGTCAGCAAGACCATTAGTCTGGGGATGGTAGGGGGTGGTCTTCATGTGCTTCACCCCATAGGACGTCCACAGATAAGCCAGCAGTTCTGACATGAAATTGGCACCTCTGTCAGTCAGTATTTCTTTTGGGAAACCTACTCTGCTGAAAATCTCTAACAGAGCATTTGCCACCTTCTCTGCCTCAGTGGAGGACAAAGCCACTGCCTTAGGGTATCGTGTAGCATAATCCACTACCACTAGGATATACTTTTTCCCTGTGGACCTTGGGGTACTCAGAGGGCCGACAATATCCATAGCTACCCTCTGAAATGGCTCCTCAATCACAGACAAAGGCATCAAAGGAGTTCTCACCTTGTCTCCTGCATTGCCTACCTTTTCCCCACTGCTTACAGGTCATGCAGTACCCTTTTACATCTCTGAAAATTCCAGGCCAATAGAAGTTCTGCATAATGTGCCTCTTTGTACGTTTTATGCCCATATGACCTGCAAAGGGAATATCATGGGCTATGGCTAGAAGCGCCAGATGGTAGGCACTAAGCACTACCAACTGCTGTACTCTCTCACCTTCTAGCCCTCCCTCAGGGTTCCACTCTCTGTATAGTAACCCTTTGTCCCAGTATACAGATTCACCCTTTTCTTGAGAATCAGGTGCCACCCTAGCTACTGGCCTCAGGCCTTGCAATGTAGGGTCTGAGAGCTGAGCCTGTCTCAACTTTTTCCTTGTAACTCTTTCCAGCTCCCCTTCCACAGGAAGTCTGGCATCTTCTGACAGTGGTGCCTCACTGTCAGCCAAGGGTATTGCTAGTCATCTCTACCTTTGCAGTCACTCTGTCCAAGGGACCATCAGTACCCACAAGCAGCTGTGGCTCATCTTCAGTCTCACTGCTACAGAGTAGCTCCCTCCCTGAAATAGCTACCTCACCAGTCCTGGCTGTAAGTATGCAGCCTGTTTGGGTCTCCCCTAGGCTACCAGACCCACATGCTTGTCTCCTAGCCTGACTGCAAGTAACTGCATAAGCATATGGTACTGCCTCATCCAAATCCTTCCCTATCAGGACAGCTGCGGGATGATAGTTTGGTACCCTTGTTGTCTCAAGGCAACCTACTATTGGCATTTTGTCTTTCCCACTTACTGGTTCCCTCACCTTTTGTTCCCCACCTTGCCTCCGTGGACACCTGTATGCCACATGGCCCCACTGGTTGCATTCAAAGCATTTAACCTTAGCTCCTGGACGTGTACCTGGACTCGTGGCTTCCCTTGCTACTGGCAGATTCTGTTGGGGCAGTCTGTGCTGCCCACCATGAGTTTCTTTAGACCCATGAGCAGTATTGGGCATCCCTTTCCTGTGCAGGGCTGCCCTGCTTGCCAGGTATAGGTCTTCCTTCTTCCCCAAGTCATCTGAAGTAGCACATTATGTTAGCATAATGGTTAAATGTTTACCTTACAGACATAAGGAGTAGGGTTTGATTCTCACATGGGGTAATTGGCTAGGCTTAAAATGGCCCATAAGGGCATTTAGCCTAGTGCTCATCTATTTATCAACCTATTGTCTATCATTTAACCAGATCCTCATGTCCTCAGGCAAAGTGCTAAGGGCTTGTTCCCTCACTAAAAGGTCTGCCAGCCCTTCAAACGTGGTGACCTGACATCCACTCACCTACCTATGGAAATAAGTTTCAGCAACGTATTCACACACACTTTCATCTGCCTTGCGTCTATGCTCACGAAACTTTTTCCTATACGTTTCAGGTGTTAGCTTAAACAATTCTAACAAGTGATTTTTAGCAGCACTATAATCAAAACATGCAATGTCAGACATTTTTGACACAACAGTTACAGCTTTACCATGGAGTAAGGGGGTCAGGAACTGTACCCAAAGCCTTTGGTCAACACTATACTGTTTGCATACCTTCTCAAACATATGAATGAAACTATCAAAATGATCCCCCTGTTTAAACTTCGGAAGAAATTTACTGACCTTTTGTGCTTCTGGAGTCCAGTTAATCCCTTCCCCATTACCTCCATGACTCTGGTGAAGAGTTAGCATTTCCCTCTCATGCCTCCTCTGCCCTCTGTTTTTGTCTCCAAATGCCTGGCCTCCAATTCAAGTCTGTTTAGCTCCAGATGGATTTTTAAGTCCTCTGCAGAAAGGTTGAGCTGTCCATTCTCTGAGGGTATTATATCTCCACTGCCAGTCTGATTGTCCTCCTGGTTACTGTTTTCTGATGCAGCTGTAACCAAAGCTGCAGTCAGGTCTGCCTTAGTCAGGTTTTCTTGCACCAGTCCCCTAGCTTGGCGCATCTCTGCCAGCTGGCTCCTTGTCAGCTTTCCATACTACTCTGCTGACATGCTGCCTGCTCACCCTAACTAAGCTAACAAAAGAAATAAAACAATTGTGATCTGAACTGAGTATTCACTGTGTGGCTGATTTAGAGTACAGAACACTTTGAAAGCTCACTGTACACAAGCTACAGGAATTCACTCTACCCACACCATTACAAGCCAATTAGTATTTGCCAACCATTTAATATGTGGTGTGGATATCCCACTACTGCCAAACAATTAATATTTGACGCCCATGCCCTGGCCCAGCAATCAAGGAGCCTCAATCCCTGAGGGGCGTCTGATATAGGAGGAAAGGATGACAAATGCACACAGTAAAGTGCAATTTCCCTTAAGAGCACACAGAGATCACAGTCAGTCCGGGGCTGATCGCTCCCTTACTCTCCAGGTCCCCAATAAGACTCCCCACTGGCACAGCTATAGGGTCCAGATCTCAGCCTAGTGGGCACACTTTTGAAACCTCCAGCACCCTCTCTGTCCAACCAGTGCTTCATGTCCCTACCCAAGTAACTGACGCACAAACACACACACTTTGAGATAAGAGTTTTATACAACCACACAGACACTCCTGGGAAAGGCTGGCACAGGTTCTCCAGCTGTGCCCCTTTTACCCAGACTATATGGTAGAAATCACTGCCACCACCCAGCTAATAATTATCAGCTACCCAAAGACCCTTAAAAGGGTGTCCAATTATTACTGTGCAATATTATTATCCAACTAGTAAGTGTGACTAAACAGTCAAGGCTTATTAGAGTGACTTGGTTCAGGATCACTATATACATGCAATGTACTCTAGAGCTTAAATTATCTCTGCACAAAACAACCACAGTTAAAAGGGTTTAAAAATATTTAATGATAAATAATTAAAAGCACAAGACAATACTTTTTACTGCACAGTGCTAATACTTAAAATAATTCAACAGTACAGTTCTGACATCAGAAAAAAACACTTAGTCTAATCTTTGTAGTTTCTAGCTATTTCTAAGAGAAAACACAAGTCTAAGATAAACTTACATATAGAGCAAAGACAGAGTGCTGATGAGTTGGATGGTCAAGACAAAAATGCTTAATGCTGTCTGATTCTCTCTGTTTGTAAAATCACATTCCTGGTTCACATTGCATGGTTCTTCACACTTCCCTGGGTGCCTAGGCTAACAGAAACTTCATTTACATTCTTCCCCTCTGGGCAGAAACCAGAGCAATAAAGGACATTTATGCATGCAAATTCTGGCCATTAACTCTGGCCTTACAACAATAGCAAGAATTCCTTCATCTAGACTGGCCGGAGCCGTGTTTACATCAAAGGGTCACAACATGCTTTATTTGATCAGTAGAGTGCACTGTTGTTACATTTTTTCCAGTTCCACATGTAACACTGTTTTTACCATTTAAGACAAGCATGTGGTTTGCATTAATATTTACAGATGACATAATTATCTATAAAATTCTATCTGGCTAGGCTGGCAGCCTTCACAGATACCATAGGAATTACCCATCTAAGTCTACCCCCTTCGTCAGAAGGAATCCTAGCACATCTCAGAAACAAAGGAAAACCCATAGGAAAAGGTACTCTGAAGACTAACTCTGTACCACCCCACCTCCTGCTGTCAGTCCCATTACTTCTCTTTCCCAAAGACAGTCACTCTCCTTGGCCAGGTGACAAGCTATTACCATAGATTCCTGTCCATCATCAAGGACTGTCACGCCACATCTTGGGAAATATTCCCTCTTTGAAAAGCGTGTCACAACCTCTGCAAAACCAAATAACCCTTCTGGCCCCCATTATTCAAGACCTCTCAAATCAGGGTACCATCAAACAAGTCCCAAAGAACTTTTTGGGGAAAGGGTTTAACTGCAAAAGTTTTTTAGTTTCAAAGAAAGAAGGGTAATGGAGACCCCTCCAAGACCCGCCTCTCCTAATCAGTTACGTGAAGGTACCATCTTTTACAACACTTTCTCTATTCACACTAATCTGCCTTTCATCCTCCCTAAGCTTTCTTAGTGTCACTAGATTTGAAGGATGCCTACTTGTACATACCCATTTGTCCTCCTTGCAGGAGATTCCTCACATGTTCCTGTGGCTCCTTGCATTTTAACTGTACTGCTGTGCCTTTTGGTCTTTCCCCAACTCCAAGAGTGTTCACAAAGTGTTGAGCTCCAGTATTAGCTTTCTATCACATTCGGTGAATCCAAATTTTCCCTACCTGGATGACACTACTGATAAAGTTTGGTCTCCAGGAATTCTTCTTCAGCATCTACACTTCGCTGTCCAACTTCTGACAGGTCTGGGTTTCACTATATACTAAAAAAATCCCACATTGTCCTGCTACAGGATCTGATTTTCCTGAGCTGTAGACTGGACATGAAGAAAATGCACGCCTCCTCCCCCAGGAGAGAATTTGCATTCTATCCATTTTTTCCTCTACAAGCCATTGCTCAGCAAGGGAAATGCTGACCAGATTTCACATGAGAAAAATCCAATGGTACGTGAAATCTGTGTGGTCCCATCACTGTCAACCCTTGACCACCTTGTTTCCCTTCCTCCCTTGCCTCAAAAAGGAGCTACTTTGGTGGAAGACACAGGTCGTCCTCAACCCAGGACTGCCATTCACCACCTCCTCTTCGGCAGAGTCACACAGATGCTTTGACAAGGCATGCACATGAACAGAATTACACCAAGTGTAGAGGAAATGGCAACTTCAGTTCCTGAAGGAATATATCAATCTGAAGAAAATGAGGGCTGTTCTGCAAGCTCTTCAGATTTTCATCCACCTCTGAAATCCCAGGACACTAGTGTCCACAGACAACACAACAGTCATGTGGTACATAAACAAGCAGCGAAGGACCAGGTCTTGCCAGCTGTGCAAGTTAGCACTGGAGGCATGGTACCTGGCCGTACTTATGAACTGCACACTCATAACGACATAACATCCTTTCTCAGGACAATGTGCAACAGCGCACTCACAGCGATGTACATCCTTTCTCAGGACAGTGTCCACTTCCTAAGCCACTCCCTGGAGGACCCCCACAAATGGACTTTGAAAAGAGATGATCTGATGTTGTCAGTCTTCACTTGGTCCTTGACTGTGGGTTCGGTTCTTATCATTGGAACCAACTCGGCCATTATTCCAGCTCTCTCCCCCCAAAAACTTTTTAACTAAGCTCTACCCTTAATTCTCCTAACAAGATTACCTCAGAGCTCGTTTGCCGCTTCATAGTGCCAGATGCATTCTCTCTTCAGAGCTATTGAGCAACAGCATATTTATCAAAAACTGTAAGTTTTCTTACAACCCTTCTGCTGATTTGCTGCTGAATCTTTATTATTTGTTCCACTGCCCGCTCCTCCTAGTGTCTGTTGTTTAAATCTTAATCCTATTCTACTGATTTGATACATCTTATGTACCATTGTTGGTACTTTCTTTTCACCTTAATTGGTATTTCTTATGTACCATTTTCCTCCTTAGTGTTCTAGATTGAAAAAAAAAAACACTTCTCTAGTTCTCTAAGCTTTGTGTGCGTGTGTGATTGTTGAGATGATAGAAAAACCTAAAGGAATATCTGGCTTCAAAAGATGCCAGACGTGGGACAGAAAACTCCCAAACTCTGACAGATGCACACTCTGTGTCTATTGTTTGGGTGTAGTACATCTGCAGGAAGACTGTGCCATTTGTCACAGTTTTAGTCAGCGGGTTCTAGTAGACTGGAACAACAAACTGATTCTGAAAGGACATCTGAAATCTGATTTTGACAAGGCCTTATCTGTATGTAAGACAGATGTCCGCTCTCTTTCCTCTTCCTCCTCCTCTAGCAAGCATGAAAAATCCAAGAAGAGTAGCTGTTCAGTTCTGACAATTTCGTTGGAACCACTTGCTAAAACTTCTAAAATTTCCATGGTTCCCATAGATTCCTGAGAAACCTGTGGGGCAAGTAATTGAATCTCCAGTGCCATCGGTGTGAAAATGCAAGAGGAAGCACTTAAGACTCCTCTGGAGAGTTTTGCACTGAAGATACTGATTTCGATGAAGGTTCCCGTAAGTCACCCCCTGAAGATGTTTCCTTTGGGGACATCCTAGAGATCCTAAAACAGAGGGATGGCTGGACTTCCCTCCATCCTTCCTCAGAGGAATCGGTATACCTAGAGGCTTTTCGTGCCCAACCCTCTACCTCTTGGATCTCTGCACCCATTGACGAGCTGATTAAATTGTTTGCCCAACGGGCTTGGAAATTGCCTGATACTATCTAGCCAATTCCTATGAAACCAGCCCGTATTCTATCACCAACACTGGGCCAAGGGAATACCTGTAGACGCCATGGTGGTAGCAGCAGCTACCAAGAAGAAACTTGTTGATGAAAGTTCTACTTGATTATCCTCCTAATAGAGTCTAGGATGATGAATAGATTTGGGAAGCGTGTATAAGCTTCATCGACCTTTGCACTAATGTCCTTAAATTACATGGCACATTTTATGAGACTTCAGCGAGATCTGATAAAAAAGCTATCAGATGCTCTGACAAGGGCAGTAGCTGAAGGAGTTCAAGACAAAGTAACTTCTCAGCTCGGCACCCTCAAATCCATTTCCAACTCGTCCATGAGGCTTAATTGCTCATGCTGCTGAAGGGATGACGAGAGCAGTGGGTTCAGGCATAGCCATTAGAGGACACGCCTGGATGCATGTATGTGATTTCATGGAGCCTTTTAAGTCTTCTTTCATCAATGCTCCATTTGACAGAACATCCCTGTTTGGTCCCAAATTGAAGACACACTGGCCAGATGTGAGAAAGAGGGAGAGACACTTTTTGCCATGGCGTACTCTTTTCCACTCCTTAACGCTCTTATTCCAAAAAATGGAATGCTATGATTTAAGAAGTCCAAAAGGCCTTTCCAGCACTCAAGTGTCAGCGACTTGGGAGTAGTAATAACTAAAGACATCATGCACGAGGCAGAGGTGGTCCGCAGAATCAGGTTTCCAGGGATTCTTTCCTTGGTAACTCCTGTCAGCATTCCTGAAAGGAGGCCCAATTACCATCCTCTGGAGGCAGTCAGGGACAATTATCCCTGCTCCAATCTGCCTGGCTAAGGATAACTGCGGACAGTTGGGTGCAGAGGATTACAACTAAAGATTACAGTATCCCTTTCTCAGAACAACCAAAGAGATTGAAAAGAATCCCAGACATTCAGCGCAGTCACAGGGATGCAGCAGTCTTAGAAATTCAAAAACTGGTTGACAAAAGAGTCGTTGAAGCAGTCCCACCAGACCAGATAAGATTCGGAATTTACTCAAGATTCCTTTTAGTGCCAAAGAAAACAGGGGATTGGAGACCAATCCTGGATCTCACTCATTTGAACAAATTAGTTCAACAAACCAAATTTCAGATTGTCATGGTTCAGTCTATACTTCTGTTCTTGGAAAAAGACGATTGATTGTGCTCAGTAGATTTTCAGAATACGTGTTACCATATCAAAATGGACAAACAATCCAGAAGATTTCTGCTGTTCTGTCTGGGAACCAGTTATTTTCAGTTCAAGGCACTGCCCTTTGGTCTCACCACAGCCCTCATGGTGTACACCAAATGCATGGTAGTGGTAGCGGCTCACCTCAGACTGCTAGGATTCTGGGTGTTTCCATATCTAGATGACTGGCTCCTCGCCACTCCCACCAGGCATCTACTCTTAGAGGCATGAGACTACGTTCTTCTACTTTGTGCCGATCTGGATATCACTATAAATTATGAAAAATTGAATTTAGAGCCAAAACAACAGTTGGAATTCATTGTAGCGATGCTCGACACAATCACCGGCATCACATCTCTTCCTACAGAAAGACTTCAGCGATAAGATCAAACGTCAGCCAGATCATTCACTGCAAGAAAGTAACAGCAACACTACAACTACAGACTCTAGGGTCAATGTCAGCCTCTATCACTGTAGTTCCCCTTGCGAGATATCGCATGCAAATTCTTCAGTGGCCCTTGGCATCTCCGTGTTCCTTACTGAGTCAACCAATGTCCCATTTGGTTATCACCAATTATTGCAAGGAAGATCTGATTTGGTGGCTTCAGTCCAACAAAATTTTTTATCTGGCCATCCCTTTGTCCCCATCAACCCCAAGCCATAGTGTCTACAGACATGTCCCAGATTAGGGGGGGGGGCATTATCTGGGAAAGATAGTCCAAGGCACTTGGTCCCAGCTGGAGGCAAATTTGCATATGAATGTTTTAGAGATCAGGGTAGTGCTCTTAGCATTGCAGGCATTTCAGGAAACCCTCCCCCTTGGGAACAGTTGCGATTCAAACAGACAATATGTCAGTAGTTTGGTACATCAACAAGCAAGAGGGAACCAGGTCTTACCCTCTTTGTCAAAAAGCACTCAGAGTATGGCACTGGGCAATTTTTTCCGTTTTCTAATAGCAATGCACATACCTGGGAACGCCAAGGTGATTGCAGACAAATTGAGCAGGACCATTTTGATGCCTCACAAGTGGTCTGTCAATACATTGGTGGCAGAAAAGGTCTTCTACCACTAGGGCCAACCCTACTGTGATATATTTGCATTCCCCCTTAACAACAAGTGCAGCAGCTACTTTGCCCTAATCTCTTCTCCATGGAAGTGGCAGAGAGATGCTTTCCTTCACGAATAGCCCCCCCCCAGTCTGTTGTATGCCCTTTCCCTGATTCCTCTCATGTCTTAGTTTCTGAAGAAAGCCAACAGGTCAAAGAACCATATAATTCTCATCGCCTCATTCTGACCTTGACAGATCTGGTTTCCCTTCCTTTGGCCACATCTAATTCAGAACTCTCTGACGCTGGACCCAGCTCCAGACCTATTCTCCCATCTGGATGGACTAGTTTGTCCAAATCTTCAGAATCTCAAGCTCACTGCATGGCTTCTCCAGTTCCCATGATTGCCAGCCATTCTTCTCTTATTTCCCCAGTTCTATGAATCCTTCTAGTCTACCACAAACCTTCAACTACAAAGTTGTACATTAACAAGTGGCAAAAGTTTTCTAAATGGACATCAGGGGGTAACCTTGAGCCACATTCAGCAACTATTAATAAATTAAGTCCTGGAATTCTTGACATTACTTTTTGAAGCAGAAGCATCTGTCTCTATTATTTGAGTGCATCTTGCTGCAATCTCAAACTTTCATACTGGCTGAAATGGTTCTTCCTTAATGTCCCACAAACTTTGCAAAGTCTTTCTGGAATTCTTGACATTACTTTTTGAAGCAGAAGCATCTGCCTCTATTATTTGAGTGCATCTTGCTGCAATCTCAAACTTTCATACTGGCTGAAATGGTTCTTCCTTAATGTCCCACAAACTTTGCAAAGCCTTTCTGAAAGGAACTTTAATGCTCAGACCTCCATGTAAAGAACCCTCTGCACGTTGGGACTTGAATCTGGTGCTTCAATCCCCAATTCATTCTCCCTTTGAACATTCTGCAAATTGCGATTTAAAGTTTTTGTCCTGGAAAACTGTTTTCTTAATAGCTATTACTTCTGCCAGGAGGATATCCGAGATACAGGCCTTATCTTGCAAACCTCCTTATCTAATTTTCCATAAAGACAGGGTCTCCTTGCGAACAAATCCTTCCTTTCTTACCAAAGGTTGTATCTGAAACAAATATTAATCAGACTATACAACTCCCAGCTTTCCTTCCCAACTTCTCAAACAAAGGTGAATGTTGTCTACACTTACTGGACAGTTGCATTTCTACCTTCACAGAACAAAAGAAATTAGAAAATCTGATTAGCTAATAGTTTTGTTTTCTTTAGTTGCTATGAGAAAACCAGTTTCGAAAGTTACTCTGGCTAAATGGCTTAGAGATTGTATCACATTTGTTTATAACAAAAGGAAAATGCATCTACCAGGGCCTATAAAATTACAGTCAACAAGAACAATAGCCGCTTATGCAGTTTTTCACCTTAGAGCTTCCATAGATGATATTTGTGCAGCGATGACATGGGCATCTCCTCATACATTTGTTACTCATTACAAACTGGATCTGGTCTCTAGGGGACAAGCATCATTTGGCTTGATGGTGCTCAGGAATATTCTTCTGTGAGACCTCCCAAGATTTAGGTAGCTGGGGACTGTGCCCCACAGTCAAGGACCAAGTGAAGACTGACAACATCAGATAAAGAAGTTATGTCTTACCATAATGTTCCATCTTTGTTGTTGATCTTCACTTATCCTTGATATTCCCACCCACCTTCCCCCTGCCCTTCAGCCTGTTGGTGGATCTGATCTCTCCAAAGATTGGATTTCATTTTAGAGATACAGATATGGTCTCTGATCTGTTTTTTCACATCTGTCACTATTGTTTGTAAACTTGATCTGAGGTAGTCTTGTGAGGAGCATTATGGATAGAGCTTAGCTTGAGAGTTGTTGGAGGGTGTGAGCTGGAATAACGGCCGAATTGGTTCCAAGGATCGGAACCGAACCCACAGTCAAGGATAAGGGAAGATCGACAACACAGATGGAATGTTATGGTAAGACATAACTTCTTTTTTCCAGACACGCACCCTTCAGTGGGCACTCAGATAGACCTCTTTGTGACACTTACCAACCATCAGCTCCCCCAGGTCTGCACCTGGGTCCTCTTGTCCCACAGCTTGGAGGACAGGTACCTTTTCCTTCTGGTGGACAGAGAAGCTCCTGCACGAGTATGCTTTTCCTCCTCTGCTGCTTCTTCCAAAAACTCTTCTCAAAGCACAAAAGGAAACACCCAAATTTGTTTTGCTGACACCATTTTGGCCAAGGCAGTATTGGTTTCCTATGGTATTTCACCTGACAAAGGAAGATTACAGAAGAATTCATCTTCAACTGGACTTGGTAACTCATCAGAAAGTATTACTGCTCCACCCAAGTCTTCCATCTCTCAGCTTGACCCTAGGGATGATAGGATTTTAATTCCTTAAAGACACCTCAACTCTTTAGATGTTGTTCAAGTCCTACAAGAGGCCACGCGACCCACTACTAGAAAATCTTACACTGCTAAATGGAAAAAAAATTTCTTATTGACGCCACAAACATAGTCAGGACCCACTGTTGTCACACATTCTTGTTGTACTGTGATATCTCTGCATACTACTTTAATCGGGTTTGGCCTACTCTTGCATAAAAGCACACCTGTCAGCTGTCAATGCCTGCCTCCCTCCTAGCCCTCTAGTTATGGTTAGGGTGGAGGTCACCCTTTTCCTCAGGAGAGTCCTGCATCTTAATCCACCAAGGAAATCCATCTCTCCCCTTTTCATTTTGGATCTTAATTTTTGTGGTAGAAAAGTGTACACTTCCTCCTTTTGAACCAGCATTTTCTGCTTCTCTGAAAACTATCCTTCTGTTGGTTCTCACTTCTGCTAGGAGAGTTTCTGATTACAAGCTGTCATTGGCCATGTCCCCTTTTCTTGTTTTTCGCAAGGACAGGGTGATTTTCTGGACTAGTCCTTCCTTCATGCCTAAGGTAGTGAATAAGCTGCCCCTCAATAAGTTTGTCTTCCCACTTTTTCCTCATCAACTCTGAACTTTCACAGGCAACTCAAATTTTATAGAGACAAAGACTGACCAGCATTTGTGTCACTTATGAACCCTAAGCTAGGCTTCCCAGTTTCTAAACAGACTTTTGCAGCTTGTATTTCTTGCCCTAAAGCACATTCTGCTAGGACTGTGACTTCTTCAGAGACATTTCACAAAGGAGTAAGACTCCAGGTATATTTTAGAGGCTGCCACTTGGTCCTCTCTACACACCTTAACCAAACACTGCAAAATTTGATGGTTTCTCCATGTCCAGGGCATCCTTTGCTCATTCATTTCTCTCCAGACTGATGGGCAATTTTTCTACTCTGTAGCCAACTACCCTTCTTTCCTCCTTCAGCTCCGGGAATATCCCATATGTTATAAATACTGTAACAATGATTTTAGTGAAGAATACTATAGTTGTGTAAGAACGTACCATAATAGTAGATGTCCCATTGATGACTGTTGCAGTATTCCATCCCACCCTCCATCCCCTCACTTCAACATTCCTATTCCTCTCCCTCTTTGCTTCAACCTCTGATCTGTTACATGGGAATGAGGGAGTTTTCTTACCTATTAAAGTTGCATCCATCCTAGCTGAACAGTCTCCTCTCAGGCCGCTCGCTTGGAGATGGTCTGAGAATCCACGTTCATCCATCTATGTATCGCAGTGTATACAAGCTGAGGGCATGTGTTGGACATGCAACCTAGGGAAGATATAGCTTTGGTACCCCAGCCGGACATCAATGGTGACAGCCCATATGTCAGGAGTACTGCAACAGTGATCAGAAGGACGTCTAGTCTGCGCTTAAACTTTAGTAGATCAATAGTGAGAGAATGGTCTCTGCTCCAGTTTGTGCTTCAGTGCTTTTATATTCAGCTTATCTTTTACTTGCTTAAAGTTGCATTCTGTTTCTGTCTCATTCCCCCACTAACACATTAAACTAAAGTTTCTGAAAGAGTTCCAGAATTGCCTTTATTTGATTTGATTGCTCTCTAGCTAGCCTCATACTTGCAACATAGAGCTACCCCCACTCAGTGCCCTTTATCCAAGACTCGAAGAGGTGTGGAATAACTACCTTTTCAAAAAAAAGAAGAAAGCAAATTAAATTATTTTAATTATTTCAGTTCTTTTTAAATATTTGAGTTATACTTAGTGACCTGTGTGGTAATATTACTTTTGTACTTTTCTGCTCTTTTCCATCTGTTTGCATTTTTAAGTTTGTTCTCAGACCTCAGTCTAGTATTTTAATTAGCAGTTGTTGGAAAATTGGGTTTTTGCATTATTCTGCACTTCTATTTCCTCAAGTAAATTACTTGTAAAAGCTATCTGTTTATTTTAAATCCTGCTGGCAAATAGTCTTGTAGTTTAATTGACAGTTGTGGCAGAACTGTGTACTCCTACCAGATTTTGAGCCTTAGTCATTTATTATTGCATTTTTTCCCATAAATAGTGCTGATGGTACATTTTTGCATAGTCTGGTGCCTTAAATGTAGTAAAAGGTCAATAGTGAGGGAATTGTTTCTGCTCCAGTCTGTACTTCACTGCTTTTGTATTCTGCTTATGTTTGCCAGCTTAAAGTTGCATTCTTTGTCTGCCACACCCCCCACTAACACATTAAGTTAAAGTTGTTGAAATAGTTCCAGTATTGCCTTCATTTAATTGTATACCTGTCTAGCTAGCCTGCTTGTTCTTTACGGTGCTGCCACCTTTTTGCTGCTGCTGTTTTATAATAAGGCTATGTGTCTGACCTTCAACTCTTATGATCTAGTTTCCAAAGTCCCTCCCCTCTCCCATTGCAGTTGGCTTTAGTGTAAGCAATTTATTTGCTATTCCCACCCTTTGTTGTCCATATATCCATGATACTGAGTGCCCACCCAGCAAACCAATATTACTCTTGAGGAAGCCTCCTTTACTACACGTTGTCTCCTGCTCATTTTCCAGGAGCTTAGCAAAGATTGGAGTCCTAGCTTGCATTCCATAAGTTTACTTGTGTCCAGTGCCATGTAGGCAAAGTTTGAATGCTAAATCAAACTTAAGTAATTGTGGGTGATCGCTGCTGTTTCCTGTTTTTGTGTGTGTATTTTACTGGAATTCTTTTTTTTTTCTTTTTTGTTAAAAAAGTGCTCTTCTCACTGTTACTGCTGCAAGAGTGCCTTGAAATTGCCTGCAGCAAGGGATTTCTGACTAGTTGTTTAAGTATATGTTCTTCGTGTTTCACTGTTGCAGTCATTACGTTTGGGGTAATCTGCTGGCAGGTTGCCCTCAGTCGGCCTGATTAACAAAGTCTTGGGTCCTGCGTCGGTCGCTGTCCCTTCTTCCATGACGTCAGGTCGTCAGGGGTATAAAACATGCAGCCGACGCCATTACATCAATCTTTCTTGCCGCGCGATGCCTGAAGCAGAAGCAGTTCGCAAGTGCCGGTCGTCCGACTCCTGAAATTTTCGTTTTCAAGTTTCAGAACCGAAGTCTTCAACTAAAAAGCTAAGTACCCTATTGGGGAAACTTTTTCTTGCTCCTTACCAATGTCAGTAAAAGTTAATAATTGCATTAATTGTTGGGAAGCAAATACCTCATAAGGATTTTCATTTGTACTGCATTCCTTGCCTAGGCCCGGACCACAACGTACTTTGCTGTTGGTTTTGTGCTAAATTTAATCAACACACTATTAAACGTCGGTATATTTTTGTCTCTAAATATTTTGGCTCACGCTTTAATTATCCAGAAATGTCATCAGTTAGCAGTCCGACTACTGGAATACCTAAAAAACGGAAAGAAAAAGACAGAGACAGGCTGTCGAGGTCCAAAACTAACGACGCTTCTCCTAAGCCAGCCGCCAGTTCGCCGGTACTCAGTGAGGTGCTTTCGCAGCCCCTGATGCCCACTACATCTGATACGCAGGCCTCTACTGAGACCCATTCGGAGTCCAGTATGCCACGAGATGCTTCAATTATGAAACCCACGGATGTCTCTACCTTAGATGGGTCCAGAGCCGCTGTGCAGGCACCGGCTTCTGAGGGTGTTTTCAGGCCTACAGATTTATATATTAGACCGACGCCATCTTCAAAACTAAGGTCAAAGTCTAAATCTATGTCTAAAAAAACGACGCCTAGGCCACATGTGCAGGCCCCTATGCCTAAAAATCAAATGATCAAAATGGCTGAAGATTTAATTACTCTGATCAAGGGTAGCCAACCCCCACCCCCCTTCTAAGAAGCCTAGGCAAGACATTGATTATGAATCTTCTGAACAGGATTCTATTTCTTCTGACTCTTCTAATGAACAGGATTTGTCTATACCTACTTATGAGGACTCTGATGCAGAAGATTCCATTCCTCCTTCTCCCCCTGAGAATTTTTGTTTTGGGGAAACTTTATATACCTTAAGGGAACATTTCCACTGGGAAAGTCGGGATTTCTCTGAATCTAAAAAGAGACTTAGGGATTTTCTTCTTCTTCCTCAGCATAGGCCTTTGGCTATACCTCCTGTTATAGACATTGTTGATGTATTTTCAGAATCTAGTATGGCTCATGATTTTCTGCCTCCGGATCCTTGTAAGCCAGACAGATACTACAGGGTTCCTGACTCCCACAAATTATTTTTCAAAAATCCTATTGTAGATCCTGAAACCATTTCTCAGGGTCCCAAGGGCATTAAGGCCTCTACTGCTAAAATCCTACCCCTTCTGATAGAGATTCCAGGGCGCTGGATAGATTGGGTTAGAAGGTTTACACTTATGCAACCTTGGCAATCAGGGCTTTAAACTGTCAATTTCATATGCTTAAATATCAACAGCATATCATGGGACTGCTTTGACAGAAAATTATGTTAATTTCTGACTGTGTGGAAAGTAAAGATTTACAGGGTTTATTACATTCAGCTAAACAAGTTGGAAAGCATACTTTGCAATGTGGTTTTGATTCTTTGGAGGCCTCTTGCAGGGCTGCTGTAACTGGGTCTGTGCTAAGAAGGCATGCTTGGCTCAAAGAGCAAACTCTGCCTGATCATGTTAAAGTAAAATTGTTGGATGCTCCTTTGCAACAGGACCGTCTCTTTGGTAATAAGGCTGAAGAAGTTTTAAAAAAGATGGAAGATAAAGCTAAATCTGTGCAAACTGTGAAAGATTTCTTACAACTGCAACCTCCAAGATTTAGTAGGCACTGGCCTACTAAGAACTGGTCCTTTCCAGTTCCTTTGAGAGCCACTCAAGTCAAACCCAGACATTCCAAAGGTTCCAGGTTTCAGTCACAAGGGACTTTTAGAACAAAACAATTGGGTGCCTCCTCCTCCTCCAAATCTGGAAACAACAAGACACCTTCCTATGGTAAACGGTCTCAGTGACTTCCCTTTACACTTACCAAGCACTTACCTTTTAGCCGCCCCTTTGGGGGGAAAACTGGCACTTCATGCAAGAAACTGGCAACTTATAACCCAGGACAAATGGGTTTTGAATTAGTTTCCCAGGGATACGCATTTCATTTCCACACGTTGCCAATCCGAAACGGATGGCCAGATCTGCCCCCAAATCAGTGGGCAGAGGCCCAGAAACAAGTACTGTCCCTCTTGAACATGGGGGCTATTCAACCAGTACCAGAAGAGGAAAAGGGACAAGGTTTTTATTCAAGACTTTTCCTGGTACCCAGAAAAGACAAATCATGGCATCCAATTCTGGACTTATCTACTCTAAACACATTTCTGGACATTCCAGAATTCAAGATGCTGATTCTTCAATAGTTACTTCCTATGCTAGGCAAAGATGCCTGGTTGGTAACTCTAGACTTAAAAGAGGCTTACCTGCATATCCCAGTCAGGGAATCTTGCAGAAGATACCTCCGCTTCAAAGCAGGCTACTTGCATTACCAGTTCTCTGCACTGCCCTTTGGCTTATCTACTGTGCCCAGGGTCTTCAGAAAGTGCCTGGTTCCAGTAATTGCATTTTGCAGACAAAGAAATATTCAAATATATCCATACCTGGACGATTGTCTAATTCTGGCAGAAAACAGGGACATTCTTCTAAAACATCTGGTGTTTGTAAAAAGGGTTCTAACTTGTCTAGGGTACACCATAAACGAAAAGAAATCACAACTGGTACCCTCTCAAAAAATTACATTCCTGGGTGCAAGCTTGAATACAACTGCCCAGATGGCTTACCTAACGCCAGAAAAGCAAATTCATTTGGTAACCTACTTCAAACAGGTGGCTACATAAACCCTGCTATCTGCAAGACAAATTCTGCAAGCCTTGGGGTTCATGGCCTCCTGCATTCTTCTAATTCCATATGCAAGACTGCATATGAGGAAACTTCAGTGGTACTTAAAACGTTTATGGAGTCAACATTATCACAGCCTGGAAACAATGATTCCTATCATACCTTGCCTGCAACTAGAGTTCCTATGGTGGGCAGAGGCCTGCCACCAAAACAAGGGACTGCCATTCACTCCACCCCCTACCACCCAAACCCTAACTACAGACGCATCAGACTATGCTTGGGGAGGCTCTTCTGGCAGGGAGATGCATTCAGGGCAAATGGAGCCCAAATCAAATGCACCTTCATATCAATCAAAAAGAGATGCTAGCTGTACAGAATGCACTGACAGCCTTCAAGGACTACCTTCATCCAGGACAATTAATGATAAAGGCAGACAACACCACAGTTATGTGGTACATAAACAAGCAGGGGGTACACACTCCTACCCCCTTTGCAGACTAGCCATGGCATTGTGGAACACGGCCTTGACCTGTCAAATACAACTACAAGCTCAGTTCCTGCCAGGAAAGCTGAATACTCTGGCAGACTAACTAAGTAGACATCTCATGGACCCACACGAATGGAAACTGGAACCATGGATTTTCAACATGTTGACACACAAATGGGGGAGAGCAGACATAGATCTTTTTGCCTCACCCCAGAAATATCATTTGGACAAATTCTGCACAAGAGCTCATTAGAAAAGAGCTTGGAAAGTGGATGCTCTATCATTCAGCTGGAAAAACCTATCAGTCTATGCTTTTCCCCCTCTTCATCTGCTTTCCAAAGTTCTACTAAAAGTCAAACAGGACAAACTAAAAATGATTTTGATTGCTTCAAACTGGCATGGCCAATGCTCGTACCCACTCCTGCGCATTGTGTCACACCTTCGTCCGTAGCACCTGCCTCAGACACCTTACTTACTGTCTCAGCAGAACAACCAAATTCTGCACACTCAGCTCCAAACTTTGAATCTTGCAGCGTGGCTAATCACCTAAATTCACCCTTAGCATCCCTCAGCAAACCTGTGATGGATGTCATTTTGGAGGCAAGAAGGCCTGTACTAGAAAATCTTATGCTGACAAATGGAAAAGATTCTACGCCTGGAATCAATTCAATGCCTAATATTCCTCAGATTTTACAATACTTAACTGAGATGCTTCAGAAGGGCCTGTCCTTTTCTTCCATAAAAATCCATGCCTCAGCCATTTCAGCTCATTACAACACAGAAGCTCCCCTCTTCTCTCATCCTCTGCCAAAGCAGTATCTCAGAGGGGCCACAAACTTAAGACCACCCAGGAGAGCTCCAACCCCTGCCTGGGACCTCAATTTTGTATTGGAAAAACTCGCTCTCCCTCCTTTCGAGCCAGCTGCTATTGCAGACTTAAAATTTCTCTCCTGGAAAACAGCTTTCCTTTTAGCAGTCACTTAAACTAGAAGGATTTCCGAATTACAGGCTCTTATGGCAGTGGAGCCTTTCATTATTTTTCATGCGGACAGGGTGTCTGTCAGGACCAATCCATCCTTCATGCCTAAGGTGGTATCCAGTGTGGCTCTTAATCTGATAGTTCATTTGCCAACTTTCTTTCCCAATCCACAGAACAAGGGGGAGTGGATTCTGCATTCATTGGATGTACACAGACAACTTAGATTTTACTTAAACAGGACAAAATCTATAAGAAAATCTGATCTGAACTACTGGTGGCATTTGCTGCAGGGGCAGAGGGAAAGGCTATTTCAAAGCAGACTATTGCCAAATGGATAAGCCATTGTATTCGTTTCTGCTATATGCACCATGGTAAAACTATCCCCCAGGGGATCAGATCTCATTCCACAAGGGCTGAATCTACATCTATACCCTTTCTCAGAGGTGTTCCTACCAGAGACATTCTAGAAGCTGCTACCTGCAGCTCAGTTCATACGTTCACCGAACATTACCATTTACCTTTCTTCTCTAAATCCAGAGCTGGCTTTGCCACTGCTGTCCTGCAGGGCTTTATAGCTAGTCCTAATGCTGTATAAATCCATCCTCCCAACCATAGCTTTGGGAATCTACCCAAATGTAATGACTGCAATAGTGAAACACGAAGAACATAGTACAGTTGTGTACACTTACCATAAATGTAGGTGTTCGAGTGTAATCACTGTTGCAGTTCTGGTTACCCTCCCTCCAACCCCATTTTTCTCTTACTATACCTCTACTTTCCTTTACTATGCTTAAAAGCCTTTTTGGTGTATTTGCTTTTGTTTGGAGGTATATTTTTGTGTTTTTAATTACTTAAATATTTGGCTCCCCATTTGGGGGGCACCTGACATCTGGGGCAAGAAAAACTGATGCAATGGTGTTGGCTGCATGTTTTATACAAACTGATGCAATGGTGTCTGCTGCATGTTTTATACCCCTGACGTCATGGAAGAAGGGACAGCAACCGACGCAGGACCCAAGACTTTGTTAATCAGGCCGACTGAGGGCAACCTGCCAGCCCCAAATGTAATGACTGCAACAGTGAATACACTCGAACATCTACATTTATGGTAAGTGTACACAGGTGTACTTTTGTAGTAGCATTGCACTTGTGGGTCTCTTCTACTGTGTTTTTACTTTAGGTTGGGTTTATTCATCTTGTGGCAGGAGGTGTTTGCCCAGTCTGTCTCAGTTGGAAAATACACAGAAGGACTCCTGATTAGTTTTCTGGGTTTTTTTTCTGTGCTGCTGTAAATTTTGTGTTTGCTTGGGTTAACAGTTCCCTGTACAGCAGCAAACACCTAGAAAGAACAGCTCATAAAACTGTACCCTGTAAAGCAGCAGTATAGTACAAGTACCTTATGTGCTGACAAGCTTAGAGCAGCTAATTGGGAGGCAAGTGGCAATACCTACAGATTCAGTTGAAGATGAAGTTAATAGAATTTAGTACTATTTAGCATAATCTACTACAGTAAAGCAACTTTAATAGTCTTCTAACCCCAGTACACCACCCCCTTGTAGCACAAAAATCAAAGGACTGGACAGTATGAATAGGCAATCTCTTAATGTCTCTGTAGCCAGCTTGGTGGATATGGGCATCTTGAGACAATGTAGAAGTTTTCTCATATTTACTAACAACCACGTAATTCTTAAAGAAGCAGACACAGTATGTGAGAGGTGTACTTGCATAATGACACTGGAGGCTAAACTCTTGCATACACGTGCACAGCAGGTTGTCGAAACTACGCACACAGCACTCCGAGTACACAGCACACACACACAGACTAACATATGCTGACGCATTTAAAAGCAATCTTCCTAAAGAACAAAGATTGCCTGCACCAGCCATTGTCAAAGCTATGCCTCAGTAAGCCTAAATGCAGTCATAAGAAACACCACCTAACACCTCACTTACTGTCACTGTCCATGAAGCCCCAAACAGTATGCCCCTAAGGCAAGCAAACATATTTCCCAGGACTGTTGTCATAGGGGACACCATTATAAGATGTATTGCTGCCCCTCTAGCGAGACTGAACAAGGAGAAGAAATTTAGTTGCTTATCTGGAGCTAGAGTCCACCAAATTACACACGCACTCATGACATTATGTCACTTGTACCAGTATGTTTCTGTCATAGTACATGTAGGTATAATTAACCTGAGATATACCTCATTGAACTGTATGAACAGAGGGACATTATGGAGCTTTCAGACTGTGCCTCAGGCTTGTGTGAGCCTAGTATTGAGCAACATGTTACCATCACCAAGGATGGTGTCACAATATGAGCAAAAAATGATTGATTCCAACAATTGGCTGTCTTTCTTGTGTCATTCTAAGTGGATCCAATATTTGTCAGCTTGGGAGGACATAGTTAACAGGCAATGTTGGTTTGCCAAGGATGGTCTGCATCTCTCCTCTCTGGGCTTTCATTTACTGGCTAAAACTTTATCCACCCCATAGTGCCTTTTTAGGCAATTTCAAATTTACAGACCTACTGACATAAATCAACTCAACTGAACTGCTCAATGCCTGAAGCCTAAACACAAAAACTACACTTCTTCCAGCTGAGAATATAGACATCTGTGCAGTTACCAAGACATGATTTAAAGCGGCGGAGAGTACCCCCAGCAGTGCAAGGTTTCAGTGTCTTCCACATGTTTAGATCAGTAGCTGCACTGACAAGGGCTAAAGGAGGAGGTCTGTCAGTATACATCAGTAACAAGCATACCTCTAGGGTGGTCAAATAAGATGAGGCGCTAGAGTTTCTCCACATGCATATCACCATAGACAAAATCCCATACCATGTCCTAGCCAGCTGTAGGTCCCCCTCCATGTCCCAAGAAGCTCACAGCGCATACTTGGATCTACTGGAGATGCTTGCCATCCAACCTAACACCCTACTCATGGGAGACTATAATTATCCCTCTATAGACTGGGAATCCTATGTGGCCTCCAATCTATAGACACAGAGTTTCCTGTACTTCAGAAATACAAGTACCCTTGTTCAAATAGTGAATATGCCCACTAGAGGCTCCAACATACTGGATCTCATGCTTATAAATGTGGAAGAATGCTACACACACACACACCCTCCATATTATTCTTGCTGGTTAGGTCCAACCATAGAGCTTTCTCCTTTGAAATCGAAGTCAACTCTGTAATTCCATTAAAACCGGTAACAGGAGCTATTGCAAGGCAAATTACCTTTTATTAACTGATGGGTTGTCAAAATTCCATGCCCCTCCAAACCTGGAGAAGGCAGTAGTCTATGCTGAATTTCTGTCAAAACTCTGTACAACCATGTCAACGGCTGCATAGAGGCTGCTGCACCGACCAGAAGTAAGCCCAGGACTAGCCCTAGAAACAAACCTCCCTGGTGGAATCCCAAATTAAACAGGATATACTACAAAAGGAAAAAAAAATGACAAAAATCAGGAGGGGTAATTCCAATAAAGATAGAAACTCGCTCTTCATACTAAATAGGCAACTAAGAGGGCTAATTAGGTCAACCAAAGCCAACTTTGAGATTGATAGCCTCCCAGGTGAAAGATAACCATAAGGCTTTCTACAACTATGTCAGAAACCTGAACAGCAATGCACAGCAATGTTCATAGGTTCATAGGTTCATACTAGGCTATCTGCCCAAGGGCATTTATAAGCCTAGCCCATAGTTATGTGGCTTTCACCACCCCTTTAGTTTGAATAAAAACTATGCCTATCATTTTTCTGTGCCTCTGTCAAGCAGTGACACTGAAGTAATCCCTGGGGTATATCTGCGATCTCCCATCCATTGGTCAAGATTCCTCTTGAACAAGGCCAGCGAGGTGCTCTGCCTCACATGTACCGGGATTTTGTTCCACAGCATAGGGAGTCTCTGGGTGATGAATCTGTCCCTCCAGCACGTTCTATTTATAACCGTGTCAAGGTTTAAGTCTCCCGCCCTTGTGGTTCTGAGGGATCTAGATTTTTGAGGTGGAGCATATTCATCAAATCTGGGTTTGACATGGCCTTATATGTCAGGCACAGGTCACCTCTGAGCAAGCGGTATGAGATTGAATAGAGCTGGAGTTCTTTCAGTCGGGCAGCATAAGACATATTTTGAGATCCTTTATCCTTTTGGTGAGGAACTTTTGGGGCCTTTCAAGCTGCATCAGGTGTCTGGTCAGATACATTCGAACGGGCATTGTACTCAATCATAGGTCTAATGAGTGATGAGTACAGGGGGACGATGACCTCCCTTGATCTAGATGTGAATCCCTTCATGATCAGGTGGGCGATATTGAAGGTTTTCCTAACTACTTTAGCAACATGAGTGTCAAACGAAAGGCTACTGTCAACTTGGGTCCCCAGATCCCTGATGACTTATTCTGTGCTCAGTGGATTCCGATGTATATGGTAGCTAGGGGTAACCTTGTTTTTCCCGAAGGGTATGACTATGCATTTTTTGGCGTTTAACTTCAGGCCATGGCTCTGGCACCAGTTATCCATTTCTGTGAGGCCCTTCTGGAGGATATCTGTGTCAGATGTGTTTTCGACTATGGCACCCAGTTTGCAGTCATCTGCAAACTTTGTCAGCCATAACCCTCCTGTGTTTGCTTGTACTTCAGAAAAGTAGATGCCGAACAAGAGTGGACCCAGGACTGAGCCCTGTGGGACACCACTTGTGACAGGCTTTGAGTCTGACATGGCTCCAGCAACTCTGACCCTGTGGGTTCTGTCGCTAGCCAGTTTGCAACCCATCTTGTGATGTATGGGTTTACATTCAAGCTGATGAGTTTTTCGATGATACCTGAGTGGGGTATTGTGTCGAAGGCCTTTGCCAGGTCGAGGTAGGCTGTATGGACTGCCTTTCCTCATCAATGGCCTTGGTGACTGTCTCGAAAAAGTCAACCAAGTTTAAGAGGCAGGATCTGCCTTTGACAAAGCCAAACTGGGTTGGATCCAAAGTCTGCAAGTTCCCTATGTCTTTATTTATGAGTTCCATTATGATCCTCTCCATGGCTTTGCAGATAAGGCTTGTCAAGCTAATGGGGCGGTAATTTCCAGGGTCTGTGGAGGCACCGCCCTTATGAAGTGGGACCACAGTGCCGTGCGCCACTCCTTGGGCGTATCCTGAGGTGAGGCTAAGATTAAACAGCTGTCCTAACTGTGGGTTTAATTCCTCGTTGAGTTCATGAAGCACACAGCCGGGGACACCATCCGGTCCCATGGATGCTGTGTTTTTGCCTTAGTGAGGGCAGTTCTCACCTGGGCGTTGGAGATGTTGGGGGGCTACAATCCTCTGGAATAGATATCTCTCCTTTTGGGGGGGAGTTTGCACTGAACCTGTCAGCCAGTATGTTAGCAATGTGTGTAGGTTCAGTAATTTTCACATCATTTTGAACTAATTCTGAGCATATCTGGGAGTTTCCTCCTAGGTTTCTAACATAGCTAAAGAAGGCCTTATGATTGTCTTTAGAGTCCTTGGCGATTTTTCTCTCAAAATTTGCCTTGGATGATTTTATGAGAGCTCTTAGTTTTTTACTTATAATGATCAAAGGCGTCTTACCTTTCAAGGATTTTGCTCTATCTTGTAGTAGCTTCCTCCTTTTGTTGTAGAGCTTGTTTATGGCTGGGGTCCACCAGACTGGACGCTTGCCTTTGGTACAGAGAGTCTTAGTTTTGTTTGGGATTGCCTGATCCATGCAGTCCTGTAGGTGCTGGTAGAAGGCATTTGTAAGTGATTCAGCGGTTTGAGTAATGTTTACCACTGGCTCAGGGGCCTTAAAGGAGACCACACTAGTTTTTAGAAGTGTGAAATCGGCTTTTGAGAAGTTTTTCACTGTGGTCTTTTTTGTTTCAGGTGGGGTGGGATGAGGACCTCCAGCGAGATTAGTTTATGATCTGATCTCACCAGTGAGGGGTATACTTCCGGTGTTGAACATTTTGATCCCATGTTCGTGATGATGAGATCAAGTATGTTTTCACCTCTTGTGGGGATGGTGACTAGTTGTTCCATGGCATTTGAGTTTATGAACTCCAGGAATCTTTGGGTTAGAGTGTTCGGGCTTGAGTAGTGTTCCCAGTCTATATTAGGGTAGTTGAAGTCACCTAGTATGATGGTGTTTGGAGATACATTTATCCTCCAATGTTTTCAGGAAGGCCATGTGAGGTTCCTGAGTTTGAGAGGGTGGCCTGTAACATGCTACAAATTGCAGAGCAGTCTTGCCTATGGTTAATTGCACCTGGATGGTCTCCGATGCATCGTGCGTTGCCACCAACCTTGAGGTGTGGGTGTCCTTTATGAATATGGACACCCCTTTCTTGGTGTTGTCCGGATTTTGGGGCCGGAACGCATGATATGAGGTGAAACCTGTTAGTGCTGGGGTGCTCTCAGGAGCCTTGAACCAGGTTTCTGTCACAGCACAGACATCGATGTTCTCCATATTGAGAAGGGCCTCGAGTGCGTGCATCTTGAGATTGAGACTTCTGGCATTGAGCAGCATTACCCTTAGTTTTTTCCTTTTTGGTGTTCTAGGGTGGTAGGTTTAGAATTTGAGCCTTGCCTAAAAAGGCACTATGGGGGTGGCAAGAGCCTTTGCCAATATCCGAAGCCCAGGGGTGACAGGTGCAAGCCGTCCCT
>NC_056743.1:1249566785-1249571751 GCF_019279795.1 Protopterus annectens
TTATGATTTTTAGCTTTTTATTGGTGTGTGTATAGTTAGTGGTGGGCTTTTCCCACCTCTCTGAGATTTTTTTGCCTGAAGGGTTGATTTTCTGATTCTGTGTAAGTAGCTTTTTTTCTAGGTTAGTGTGTAATTTAGCTGATGTTGCCTGTTTTGTACTGTTTAGTGTGCTGTGTTTTTTCGAGGGTTCTTCCTTATTTATGAGTAAGGAATTAAAGAAATCTGTTGCTTATGGGCACAAGCTACCTTCGCAAGATGCACACAAATGCTTGCATTGCTTAGAGACTACCCAGCTTGAATTGCCCCTTCTCAATTTGCAAGCGATTCATGTCCAGGACAGTTAGTGAGAGGAGGGCTAAGTTAGTATTGGAGGATCTAATTTGCACTGGTACTTCTTCTTTGGCACAGAAGAATGACTCTGACAAACCACACCATTCTTCTAAGGACTCCGAAGACTTATAGAGGGGATCGTAAGAGGTCCTCTTTAATCTCCACGCCTTATCTGCTTCACCGAACCCGAAGGTTCCAGAATCTTTTGGTGCCCTGGTGGCCTTGGCACTGTTGTGGGCTCTGAGTCCTCAGAGCTGATCACCCTTGGTGCTGACAACGAGCAAAGCTACATTTCCAGTCCTAAGTGTACTAAACCCTTTTTTGTTCAAAGGGGCTCCATCAAGTTGGGTAGCTTCCCCCTTAGCCCCTTCCACAACACTGGAGATGTCACTGGTGTCTCCTTACCCACCCCACTTCCAAGTCTCTCCAGCACAGAGCTGACAAGTGGGTTATTTTTCTTTCAAGCAAACCTCCAAGCCCCCATTGGTGGCTTTATCCACTCAGTCATTGAGGTGGACAGGCAGTTTCAAAGCTTCAAACGTGGAGCAGTTGATGAGGTCCTTCTTGCAGACTCAGATGCAATTAGGTGTTATCCATTCAGGTCTAAGACCCTTTCCTGGAACTTCTGCTCTGTCCCCCCTAGTTTTCTCCCTCTACCCCTATGGATCTGTGGTCTTTGGGCCTGGATCTGATGGTTTGTCCATGTCTGGCTCCAGCTCCCACCTTGGTCTCGTTGACTCTAGCTGTGTCAGAGTCAGACAGACCTTGGCGCTATGGCTTTGAGGTGGCTGTTTCCAGGTCAGGTTCAAAGATCCCAGCTTCAGGTTTTCCCTCTCACATCGGCCTTGATAACTTGGCTCCAGTCTCAACATCAGGATGAGGTGTAGCTCCCCCAGGTTCAGGCACTTCTATGTTTTTTTCAGAACCTGGGACTGTCTGCTCCAAGTGGCGACTTCTGCATCTGCCTTCGACATTGTGGAAAGGATGTTACTCACTTAGGAGATGGGTCGGTTTTCCTCAGCCTGTGCCCCATCCCTCTTCTCATCTGATCTGTGCCTACAACCAGTCATCAGCCTGTGCCTCTGATCCACTCCGCTTCTTGTGCTACCTGCTTCTTCCCCCACTGCTCCAGCTTTGCCAAAGTGGGATGTCTTAGGTAAGAGTCAGTGCAAGAAGAAGCACCTTGACTCGCCATGGAATCCATCACAGAGGATACTGACATCGGGGAAGGAGTGTGGTCCTCCTTTCACAACTGTTGGAGATTCTTTGCCAGCACGGAGGCTATACCACCGAATCTCGTTGTCCGGAGGAGACCATATTTTTGGAAGCCTTTGGTGTGGGGCTATTCACACCCGCGGTGGTTCACCATCTGGATGCTTTCATAGATCTAGTGTCTCAGAGGGCATAGAAGGAACTTGACATGGTGGAGCCCATTCCTAAAACGTCTGACAGAATTCTTGCTCCTCCTAAGGATTGGCTGTACTGGAAAAAGGGTTAGCCCATGGATGCAGTTGTGGTGATGGCTACAGCAAAGAAGAAAATCTCCAAGGAGGGTTCCTCAGTCTGTCCCCCGAACAGAGAATCACAGGCTTTGGACTGTCTGGGTGAAACGATCTTATGCCTCAGTGACATTCGCTTTGAGGGCATTCTATTACTTATCCCACTTGACAAGGCTTCAGCAAGATTTTGTTGCTGACTCAAGGAATATTAAGACGCAGCAGTCTCCGGAGGTTCAGAATTCACTGGAGACGTAGCTGTCTACTCTTCAGAGATGCTTTATTCCAGTTGTGTGGCCTTTTAGGGATAACTCTTAATTATCTACAATGGAGTCTACAGCCAGTCCAAAAATTAGATTTCATAGGTTGCCACTTGGATACTCTCTACCAAATTGTCAGGCTGCCGTGTTCCAGAGTAATCGGTCTTTGATACCAGGCAGTATCTGTGCTAGCCCTTACAAAACCTTTAGCTCACATGATGTTGAAACTGTTGGGCCAGCCCTTTAGAGAGGTATCACATGAGGGCTCTGCAATGGACTCTAGCAGTGCAGTGGTCCTGTTTGACTGATCCAGTAGACTTTCCTGTCAGGATAACAAACGTGCGTCACATTCTTTGGTGGTTGCAGTCACCTTTAAATGGCTAAATGGAGACCGTTCTTCATTATCTGGTGGCCACGGTCACCACGGATGCCTCCCTTCTTGATTGGGGGCATTTCGAAGGAAGGATGAATCAAGGGTCCTGGTCATCTGTGGAGGCCAACATTCACGTCAGTGTCCTGGAGATGAGGGCTGTCCTTAACAGACTGATAACATATATCCATTGTCTGGTATCTGAGCAAGCGTGGGGTGGGACACATTCTTATCCTCTTTGTCAAGAAGCCATGAGGGTTTGGTAATGGGTGATTTTGTATCAGTGGTTTCTTATTTCAGTTTATGTCCCAGGGAGGTCCAACATTCAAGCCAGCAGTTTGAGTAGGAGTATTCTTCTTCCTCACGAGTGGTCTGTGAATCCGAGGGTTATACCTCTGGTCTTTCTTTGCTGGAGTACTCTATGTTGTGACCATTTTGCTTCCCCCTCCAACACCAAGTGCAACAGATATTATGCCTTAGTCACTCCTCAGGGGCAGTCAACCAGAGACACTCTTCTGTATGCTTGGCTCCAGATCTCCTCTACGTATATACTCCAGTTCCCCTGATGGTCAAATTTCTTCAGAAGGCATCCCGTTACATAGCGACTGTGATCCTCATAGCTGCCTTCTGGCCTTATTAGGTGTGGTTCCCCTATATGTGGCCTGTTCTGCAGTACCCTCCTTGGGTTCTGGATCCCACTCCTGATCTCATTTCTTATTCAGCATGTCTGGATCCACCCAGTCTGCAGTCCCTCAAGTTAACCATATGGTTTCTCCATTTTCCTTGATGTCTAATAATGTGTATATTTTGTTCTCGTCCCAAAATAATCTACTGAGAAAGTGTATTAAAGTAAATAGAAATGTTTTGTGATGTGGGCAGAATCTTGAGGGTTTGACCCTTTTTTCCACTCCCTTAACGTCTGTTCTGGATTTTATTGCTGAATTGTTCAATTAAGGCTCTAGTTTTTTCTACAATCAAGGGGCAACTGGCTGCCATTTCTAATTTTCATGTCAGCAGGGATAATGTTCCTTAAGCTGCAATGAAAATCTCCAAGGCGTTTCTCAAAGGCACATTTCTTCTGTGTCCTCCCATTAGGGATCCTATCACTCCTTGGGTTTGCCTTTTGTGTTATAAGGCCTTTCAGGCACTCCTTTTGAACCCCATGCTACTTTAGACCTAAAGTTGTTACCTCGGCCAGGAGAATTTCCGAGTTCCAAGCTCTAGATTTTACTCCTCATTATCTGATGTTTCACACCAGTCCTTCCTTTTTCCCCAAGGTAGCCTGTGTGAGTAATTTGAATAGTTCTATTCACCTTCCTGTGTTTTTTTTCCTATCTCGCGAACAAGGATGAATACTTGCTGCATTGTTTGGATGTACATAGGCAACTGAGATTTTACCTAGACAGGACAAAAGCCTTTAGAAAATCCAGTCGTCGATTTGTTTGTTTTTCAAAACCCAGACTGGGCAGACTTGTGTCTAAAGTGACATTATCCAAGTGACTGTCAGACTGCATTTCCTGTGCATATATCTTGAGAGACAAGACTTTGGTAAACCTAAGGGTCACTACTAGATCTATGGCTACTTTTATGGCTTTCTTTTCCAGAGCTTCCTTGGATGATAATTGTGCAGCAGCTAATTGTGTGGGCCATCACACCATTGTTTCTCACTAAAAGCTGAGCATTCAGTCCAGGTCCAGGGCTTCCTTCGGCTCCTCCATGTTGTGGAATATTCTTCTGTAGATCCTCCCAGGGATTTTTACGTGGCTGGGGACTCTGTCCCACAGTTTAAAGCCAGACTGAGAAGGCAACATCAGATATGAAAGTTCTGTACTTAACATAATGACAGTTCCATGTTGTCTGTTTCCATCTGGTTCAACCCCCTCCCCCCCCAATCCTGCTCCTCTCTTTTTGTCTCGTCTTGGTACCTAAGATGACTAAGTGGGGGAGGCTCAATTGCTTTCTTTTTCTTGGTGTCCTTTGTCCTTTTCCTTAATCTGAGAAAGTTAATTTAGAGCTAGATTAAGAAGGGGCAAATTCTATCTGAGGTATCTGCGGGGAGCGGGGCGGGCAGGGGATTGTGACTAAGGGAGGCAGAGCCCAGCAAGTTGAAGTCTGGAAGATTTGGCCTGTGTCTGATCCAATAGCCCACAGGTTGAGACAGACAACACGGATCTATTCTTATGATAAATATATAACTTTAGTTTATCACTGTATCATGTCTGGATGCTTGCATACAAAGTAACCATGACTTGTTAATTTTGGCCTCATTAGTACCAATGAAGTTCATAAGTTCTTGAAAAATGTTGCTTTGTCCTCTTCTGTAAGGTCCATATTCTCATAGGTAAGAAGTGGTCTTCTGTCTGCATTTATACAACTTCCTTGGCTTTCAGATAGTTCGGTATGAAACATTTCAGGAAGGCCTGTAGCATATGGGAAACTTGATAGCTCTTAGAATTATTGACTGTTGTACATATACATGACAGACTTTCCTAATGTCAAATGTCTTTTTC